>NW_010516080.1:0-13869 GCF_000687285.1 Phaethon lepturus
CAGGTGGTGCTGTTATACGCAGTCTCCTAAGTTTTTAGCTTGGCAACTTGGTCATGGAAAGGCAGGTTAATTAGAGTTGATCAATAGACGTTAGCAGATCTGCACTGGCATCTGGGGTGGGCGCTGCTGTGAGAATCCCCTAGGAAATGGTCAGACCTGTATGTCCCCTGATTACGTTTCCCTGCACTGTAATAGATGGAGCAACTTTGTTACACCTGGCACGTGCCGCCATCCTTTCTTCTCCACCAGGAAGCTGAGCGGCAAGGTCCTCCAACCTGCTGCCGTCCAACGCTGGGACGGGGTCGCACCGGTGCCTGGAAGGGGTATCACACAGTCAGTCACAGTACAGCCCTGTTTGTAATCTAAGGGATTCTTAGAGCTTTGTGGAATAACTTTTCTTAGGCTAATAGGCAACTTTATTACCATGTTTGTGCAGTAGACTAGCTATGTGAAATTGCGTGACATAAAGTGGAAAACTTTTGACCAAATAGCCAGTGGTAGTGGGGTTTTTAGAGAGCGGGAGAGAGAGAGGTATATCTGTGTGCCATATAATGCTGTGGGATCCAGCAGATACCACATAGTTTTTAACTGTGCTCTCACTGACCAGAAGCACATTCCCTGAGACAGTCTCCAAAGAACACAATTTCAAAATCCTGCCTCTCCCCAGCAGACTGGAACTGAAGCAACCACAACTATTTTTCCTATCTACCCTGGAGTATCGTATCAGACTTTCTTCCCTTGTTGATTTCTACTCTGCTTTCAGTTCAATTCTCATCAATTCAGCCTGAGCTATAGATTAGTGGTTCCCTCATAGTTGAATTGTGATTAGAAATCATTCATACTTTGTCATTATTGTTCTATTTTGAATTGTGGTTTTATTGTGGTACAGATACATATTTCTAATTAAAGGAATAGACCGTTTTAAGTCCCTGTCCTCGGTGCTGGATTTACCGTGAAAATCTATTTAAGGTACTAAAAAAGTGGACAACGAAGGAGATTAAACTTTTCATTCCAGAAATGCCAGCAGTCTTCGATTGAAACTCAAGCCAAATGCCTTTGCTCTTTCAAAATTAAGAAATTCAGTATAAAGATAGTTTAGCAAAGGATGTATTTAATAAAGCTGTGTGTGGAATTTACACGTTTCCTAAAATGTGTTTTTATGTTTCCTAACAAAGATTGTTTTCCTTTTCTTTGCATTACCAAAACCAAAGTGAGCACACAATAAAATTCCGGGAATGTCTTGATCACACTGACACCCTCAGTCTGAAACTCCTTGAAGACACTTCTGAGACATGTTCACCAATGCTACGTGTTAGGGTCGTTTTCACATGCTGTGGTTCTGCCATCCTTCTGGTAACTAGTGCCTCACCCCACAAACACGTTATTTCACAGGCACTTGCACAGATAACTTCTTGGCAATAGAAATAAGAAATTCACAGCTTGGCCTACGGTATTATGCTCCCGAAAATGTAGGTGATAGAATTAACCTCTGGTTTTGTGCATATTCAGCTATACAGCTTGTTCCAACATTTAATAAAGCTAACATTTACACTCCCTTGAAGTATTCCCATTTAAGTGGGCATTGGTTAAGAATCTATAGATTTTTGCTATGAGAGTGCTGCTTTTTTACATTTCAACTGTAGGAATATGAAAGTTATTTTGAAATTTTGAACTTTACCTTCCATTCCAATTGGTGCCTATGTGATGTTATAGTTTACTCATTTTCTAATGAAATTTTGGTACTTTAAAATATCTGGAATACTCTGTACATTTTTGGATGAAAAAAAACCCTACAGTTCATTAAAGCAAAATAATTTTTAACAGACATACTATAGTTTACCTCCTAACTTTGCTAAGATTTATACACATACTAAACTGCTGTGAATACTGTGAATACTCCCACTGAGATCGACAGAACCATACATGGCACATAGAGTTAAGCACATAACCCTTTTACCAGCTCAGGACCTTAGCTGGAAATTCTTTGGGAACAAGTTCGTGTCTTTATTTCTACTTTTACTTATTTATTTGTGCTTTATGTGTGTGACCAGTAGTTACTAAAAACCACCCCAAAACAGTAATGGGACTATTACACAACCAGTTTTGAACCTCAAGAGTCTTAAAACTTCCATTCGGGCACAAGGAAATAGACACAGACACATTTTAAAAGAAACACAGTGTTAAAATTCCATATAGCTGATCTCATCTGTCAGAAATGAACAGTTAATGTGGCAAAGGAAAAAGTTAAAGTACCTTTTTAATGTGAAAGAAGCTTGCTCAAATGATCTAACTCATTAGGTATATAATACCCAGGGCCTCTGCGGTAGAGATAGATAGCTTTGAAGATTACAACAGCTTTAAAATCAGTTGCTAAGAACTGGTGCCCAGAGCTTTTATTTGAACTTGATCCTAACTTCCTGTATACAGTAACTGCATCTACTCAGTAGTTATTTGCACTTCCACGGCCACCTTGTTTTGAAAGTTTAAAGCTTACTTTGGAGCAGATAGGTTTCAATAGTACATGCTGGAGCTTCCTGTAATTGCTAAAAAGACTAACCTTGAAATTTAAGATTTTAAGGTCAGAGTAAAATTCCAAAACACACACAAAGGACTACAGTCCCACCACAAGCAATGCAGACAAATCTGTAAGAACGCATGCACTGTACGCTCGGTCGTGCCCCAGCAGGAGCATGTCTGCAAAAGGAGGAATTAGGAGTTTCCAAGCTACAGCAGGTTCGTGTGCAGTGTGAGGACAGCATGCTGATCATCAGGTCCTGGTGTGCCTGCTTAACAGGCATGTCCAGTAAAATGTCCTGGGTGAGCCTGCCAGTGAAAAGGAGTGAATGTTTCCCTGTGGTTATCAGTCAATGTGCCCATTAAAGAGGGGCTGGTGGTGTTCATCTCTGCTCAGAGACAGGTAACTCCTCAAATTGTAATTTCCTTTTGTGTGAGAAGTAAACAAAAGGGATAAAGCTCCTGAACATCTTCCTTTCCAATGCACTCCAGCTACTGGAGTACTCCTGCTACTCCAGGTCCTAGTTTGGCACGGACAATAGAAAACTACATGTGGTCCATTTTATACATTTTATGTTTTTTCTGGCATAAAAGCAGTAACTTTCTTCATGTGATGGCAGTGTTGCAAACTGAACAAAATATCAAAAGGAAGGCAGTTTGCTTACAGTGCATGTTTGTAATCAAGACAAATGGAAAGGGAAGAAGCTGTATTTAATGACTGTTTAAACTTCTAAGCCACTAGCATGCATGTTTATTGGTTTAAACTCAAAGTAAATACAATAACTTTGTGGATGTGTAAAGAAATCTTCTTTGGTGTTTAAAAGCAGGATTGGAAGACAGTACAACCTGTACAAAGGAAGTATGGTCACTGTGTACAATGAAAAGAAGTTTTGTGGAAAGAATGGATATGATCTGCATAGCTATAAGCAACTTGTATTGTCTGTAGCAACAAATATTGACTGCTAGAAATCAGTTCAATTGGCAGTAGCGTCAAGGTTCTGCTTTCGCTCTTGAAACTAGACCATGACACCAAAATTTACATCAAAAATAATTAAAAAAAATAGAAACCCCTCATGTAAAATATATTTTTGCCTTGAAATATATGTGTATATATAATGTCTAACAATAGAAATTTAGGGGAAAAATGATAACTTGATTCCAGTTATTTAGAAGTGTATTTAATTCTTAGAAACGTTATGTATAAAACCATTCTTTAGTTGTAATGTAAATCCTAACATGACATATGCTATCCAAACTACAACATGAAAGAAGTGTGTGTGTTCAATGCAATTAAGCTTGAACTATGGAAATGTTAAAGAGCTGGCTACTGCATGCAAGAATAATTCTCAGGAGTGCTGATTCTTCCTCATGTAAATGGAAACACTGTTCCTGCCTTTGGACATAGTATGTAAAAAGTGGATGAAATTCCAAATAAGGAAGAAAATTGTAGGTCTGCATCAGAAAAAAATTACTTTATAGACAAGATTTTATAAAAAAGAATTATTGGGGTTATATACTTAACTAAACTAAATGTTTATTTTAGACCTAAATAAATGTTATTTTACAAAACAGCAGACTTCAGAGGGTAAAATCTTCAGTTCTTTGCTCACAAATCAAATTGTAAACCTGCAGATCTGTGCTTATCCTACAAAGCATTGAATCTTATAGTACAGTGTATATCAGGGTTTTTTGCCTTATTATCACTACCACTTTTTGACTGATCCAACAGCAGGAGTAGTTAGAGCAAATGTATTTGTGCAACTAATAACTCTGCTGCTAGTGTTTTAAAGACTCACAAAGTTCTTTCTCAGAGTTCTTTCTCAGTTCTTCAACAACATCTGTCAATACTTGTCTAAGAAGTTGAAGAAGAAAGTTGGCCTCTACATATATGAACTGCCATGTGTTGTCTACCAGGCAAAAAGAGCGAGCAACAGAAGTGGAGATATGTTTTCCACAACAAAAATATACACACAATAACAACCGACATTGTTTCCCATGTGCTTGGAAAATCTTAGTAGGCAGTTGATGAAACAGCTGGATTACCGTCTAATTTTCATCAGTGAAGTCGTTCTTGAGAACAGCCACTAAAGTGTTAGCAAGGTAATACAGGAAGGCTTGCACTGTTACTACCCTGCTGCTGTTACTTTTCATGTGCCTTGGAAATGTTATATTTTGGTTTCCAGGGGCAGCATGCATTTTTAAGAAAAACATTTGATGAATGAAAAATGTGTTCAGACCTTTCAAACCCACTGATTTTGGAAATTATGAAAAAAACAGTTGAGCAATACTCAGACCAATTCCATGTTGCACATACAAGAATCCCACGTCTCTTTGCTGCTAGACCTGCAACATTTGCAGGCCTACATGTTCTATAGTTTAACATACTGCTATCTGAAGAGCTTTTTCATTGGATGAATGGCGGCACTTAGGAGAATGGGAATTTAAGAATGAGAAAACAAATATAATGAGCTTAAGGAAAGATAACAAGTGGAAGAAGAGATGCAGATAAGGTCTATAGCAATTAAAATCTTACAATAAATTCAAACTGGGAGCAAAATGTAATGCAAAAAAAATTAAGAGCTTGTAAAACAAATACAGGACTGCAAGGTCTTGGGGCAGGGCACAGACAACTCCGTTTAGCTGAATTTTTAAGAACTGTGAAAATATACATGGCAATATCCCATTCTAGACAAAGCGAGCCCTTTGAACACTCTCTAAGTGGCACTGATGGCTGTTAAGAGGCAGGTTTGGTTAAGCACAGGAATGTCCAGATGTTTTAGGTAGAGCTTGGTTTAGTGCCTAGTACATTCACAATCTAGTTTGCTGCTTACAAGCTTCCCTGAGTAGACAAACCCTTATAAACTGAGCAGCAGCCAACACAAAAGAATCTCAACACAGAGTTCTTACAAGTATAATTTAATATAGGTAGTAAAGAGAATGAATATCCCTAACAACTACATCTGTGGCTGTCAGCCTGTGGGGCCTTAGAAATGGGATACAATGAGCACAAACCAGACAGGCCTGGATTTTGCACACCACTGCCCACTGTATTGGATGCAAGAGAATTTGGCTTGAAAATATATGTGCAATAAGTATTGTATATGTGGGATGCTCACATTGTCCCGCAGGCTCTGAGTTACTGGCAGTGAGCAGAGCTAAAAGTATATATGCAAGAGATCCTTTAGAAGTTCCCCAAGAAAAATAATGTTGATATGCCCACTGTGAAAAGAGTAGGAGAGAGGTTGAAAACAAATACTTTTCAGGAACCATCCCACTATGAAGACTGAAAAGCAGCACAGACACAGCAGTTCCCCATAACATAGTACAGATTCAGTTTATTTTTCAAGATTCATGGGTTTAGGAGTGCAATCAATTTAGCTATTCTCTAAAATCCCAATCCCTTAATAAAAATAGAGAAGAAAAAAATCTCTTATAAAATATTAAGGTGACGTTTAGTCATGGAACACAGTACAGAGCATGCTGATGTCTTGCATTAAAGAGGAACTGTATTTAAATGTGATGTTCCATTGATTCCAGGTTAACAACATGCAGAAGTGATGGTGAGGTGGCCCTTACAAGAGGATGGGTAGAACAGAAATGCAAAAAGGGTAGAAAAATTAAAATGTAAAAAGAATCTATGTAAAGAATTACTTTAAAGGAGAAGGAGAGGAATAAGGAAAGAGCTTCTCTGAAGTTATTTACATATAAAGGTATAAGAAAAAGAATCATGAAATATGGACCATTTTTGTTCAGTTTTCTCGTAAGAAACTCAAATCCTGGTGTGTACATAACAAACCATGATGGTTGGATGGGCACTGAATTTATGTTATTATGAGTGCTTTACAAGTAAAAGAGGAAAAGTCAAAGTGGGATTTTCATTCTCTTTTGTTTAATGTTAACTACAATGACCAACTGATATGTCAGAGAAACAATATCTTTCTTTATGCTTGAGTGCTCCCCACATTTATAGGGTCAGAAATAACAATAAGCCAAATGAAAGATATTTCCGTTGTTGGGATTTGAATCAGGCCCAGCATACGTCACTAGAGATCCTACAAAGTCTTTGCCAAACCCACAAAGGACTGGAGTAGTTCCATAGCTCCATTCTGACATTTCTGAGGTTAGGCCACGGCTCACTATCTGCTGAATATCACGCAGATTAGCAGTACAGTGGCTTGTCATAGTGGCTTTCACAATAAAGCACCAATAAAGACACCAAATTAATTGACATTGCAGTACTCAAAATTAAGTTCTCTTTAGTTCTATTGCTTATGACTTTAAGCTTATGTCTGTTCTCACAATATTTGCCTAGTTTTATTACAGCTAAACTCCCTGAACTTTTTCATGGACCAGTTGCACAAAGCACCAGTGTGGATACATGGGAAGGGGTGGGAACAAACAGCTTGGGGAAGAAAGGGTGGAAAAGGACTGCAACAGCCCCAGCTTATATTGGTTTATTCTGTCAGTGAACAGACCCAAAAAACAAACCAGCAGAAATAAAACAGGCAAACTAGCCTTATAGAGAATAATTTTATTCTCATTTGTATCAGCTCAGTTTAGTAACTCCACAAAGCCAGTGGACGGGGCATAGAAAATGTAGTATCTGACTCTATTCTTGCTTAACTTGGTAGAAGCAGGAGTTAAACTTGATGTAAATAGGTGTTAGAGCACTTACGGCATATTCACAGCCTGCATAGCAGCATTGTATAGAGATCCCTGAGCTGGCTCCAAGCAGGCTAGCATGTCCACAGTGCACCGGATTCAGTGCCCGCAGTGCTTTCTGCCAGGGTGTAATCATATCCCCTTAGCCTTTCAGCTTAGGCTTGTACAAAGGCATTATTATTGCTATACAGAAGGTACCTGACCTGATAGGGTCTTAGAGCCAACTTGTTCTTTTCATGTTGATGACTGAGAATCAGCGTCTGGGCTTTCCTGGACATCTGTCTTTTCCAACTGATGAACCTCCAGTTTAAGAGCAGAAATTCTTCTTGTTAGTCCCTAAGTGGAAAAGAAGAATTGATACTCCGTAACTCTAATAATCTCAAAATTGGTACACGGTCTCAACTCATTCTCTAGCCACCTCTACAGCCAGTAGTCCTTTTGGCAACATGTGCCATTCATTCTAAGGGACATCTGCGGTGGGTGAGATGCCTCTTCTTCTTGCAGTGCCTATTTTCACAATCTAGTTTAGACTAGACTTTCAGCTTAGACTGGGCATCCAGTTTTGAGGCAGAACATTTTAGGTTAGATGAATGCAGTCTTTCTTATCATGGTACTTCCTGTGATAAAAATGGAATATGTAAAAATGAAATGATTCAATACTTCCTTGAGAACACTGGAGGGAGCTCACAGAAAGAGACAGGACAAAAAAAGAGAAAAGGTGGCAAGAAAGAGAAGTTGTTCAAATTATGTGAAAAGTTATGAGAATATTTGCACTTATAGTTTCTATTTCATTTCAATCCATGTACAAATGTAGGGAAGAGGTATTTTTGTTTATATTAAATTCTGGTAGGTTTTTTTTTTTATTTGTATTCTGGCATCATTGTAACTTTCTATTTTGAACACGCATATTTAGAAAACATACATAACAGGCCTTTTCTTTTTCATTTAAATGGATGTTTATTTGAGTTCTCTTGTTTCTGTTCACTTGGCTTCATGCTCTGCAGTCTGATATTTAATCTAAAATGAGGGAGAGGGACTTTGGCAAACTGTAGTTATACATCCCCTAGGAAAATACCATCATCTTCAGTGAACACAGTATAATGAGGAGGTGTCCTATTACATAATTGAGGAGGCATTGTCTTTTATATGCATTCTGGTTCACTTTTCACACTAAATTAATCTTAATAAGCATCTGCTTTGAGTAAAGAGAGTTTTGTGATATTTCAACCATGACCTCTCTGGAAGTCCAAATGATTTCACTTTACGTTTCAGACTGGAATATTCTTTTGAAACATTTCCCTTTACTATATGATAATCAGTGTGTTAACATGAGCTGATTAATCCCATCAGTCTAACACTGATACCATGGCTCTTGTGCCCTTTCCCCAATAACCTCATGGCTGCAAAATCACTGGCTTCTTAAATGAATTCAGGGCAATCCTACAGATTATGTTATACAGGAGGTCAAACTTGATGATCGCAGTGGTCCCCTCTGCGTATAATCTATGAATCTGTAACTCAAACTGGAAGAAATACAAATAATTGTACAATAGCAGTAACTGAAGAAATAAAGCTAGCTGCTTTTAAGACAGAGTTTGATATATTTCTCAAAAAGATTATATGAGCTGGTTGTCTGCAATAGCTGGAGCATGGACTTGGTGGCCCTGCAGTCACTTTCAGACCTGTTCTACTGTGTTTCAATTGCTCATCAGCTTGCTCTCATTTTTAATACTTCTTTTAAAACAGTTTTTGATACAGTTACTAGGATAACAAATTAAAGATGGATTTTAGCTTTTTAAAGAAAGGCTCTCTTTCATTTCAGATGACAGACTGAATTGAGGCCTATGAATAATGCTTGTGTTGACCTGCCAGAATATGTCTTAGCAGTGATGAATTCTCAAATACCCAGGCTGAGCTTATTCATTTTGAAGTCAATGGGAGGGAAGGCAATACAGCCCAGTGCTGAATCAGGCTGCATTTTAACATAACAGCGATCATATACTGTGGGTTTTTTTTTAAATAAAAAAAATACCGTGCAAAAGCCACATTTGATTTTGTGGGTGTGACTTTTGCTATATAGTTTATCTGCTTAAAATTAAACTACCATACGGCATGTGTTAAAGAAAATGTTCAAAATTTGCTGCAGAGTTCCACAGTTACAGTTCTCTCCTGCCCTAGAAGTTTGTGGGACTTGATAGAGTTGCAGTTCAGGGAGGAGCTGGACTGGATGAATATGGGAAATGGAGACATTTCCAAGAAAAGTAGGAAGTTGGTTTGGTAATTTATTCAGTAACACACTAAGGATCTGGTCCAATTAAAATCGTTGGTAAAATTTACACTGGCTCAGAGGGAATAAATACAGGTCTAACCTGTATTTATTTTAAAAGCAAGCTTCTGACTAACTCTGGAGATACATCTCAGGTGAGATAAAAGGAGATTCCCGTTCCTGTTTGTCATTACTGGTTTCATGGCAATTTTTAATAGGATTGAGATTGGGAAAAGGATTGTACACCATCATGCCTTGGCCAAATTTAATCTCCAGTAACTATTTTTAACCACCTTGAGTTCTTCCTGTGGATTGCATTATTTGTAGTGTTGCTAGGTTTTGCTACCCTTGCTGTGTTTTCCTCAAGATGTACTTGCCTTCCACTGGCAAGTGACTAGCTCCTGGTATACTTTGCTGCCTCATGGAAAGATTTATGGATTTTTGTAGATATTTGTGAAACACTTAGAGCTACTTGTTTGAAAAAGAGCTTGGAGGTGCCGGTTTAAACTCATAATTGCTGTAAACCTCAATATGTAAACCAAAAGCCTAAAACAAGGTCATACTTAGTTTACATTCCTTTGTAAGCTTTCCAGTCTTTTTCTCCTCTGCTCTTCTCCCACTCTAACATGAAATCAAAGTATTTCTTTTATTAATGGTTAATATTTATTGTATTGTTTGTATTTTTTTCTCTGCTTATTGGCAAAGCACCAGCAGGTTGCTTACATAGTACAAGAAGCAAAATGCACACAGACTCAGGGTGCAGTTACATCGTCCCTTACGGTAATGTAAGTTCAGGCTGGTGCTGAAAGACCCGTCCTGCCTGTCGCCGGCCCTGGCAGCCTATGCCCATGTGCTGTGATTACCGCTTGTGTGGCTGCCCAGTCAACCAGATCACCTTGCATTTTCTGTAGGCTTATATTTCCATCAGATTGGCTTGCTCATGACCATGAGTGCCAGCATATTTAATGCAGTGAGAGTGCATAACCAGAGGCAACTGGGAGGTTAGCATTCCCTTTTTCAGCAATGACCCCATGGAAGACTGACATAAACTACTGGAGAAACCACACATGTGATTTTTAAAGATCACTAGTGATTATGGCTGCCTCTATTTCTGGTTATCTAATTTAACATATTTTTAAAATGTGTGAAATTCAAAATCATTTGAGAAACAGATCCCTTTAAGGTGCTCAAATTGAGCCCATCCAAAAAATTAAATAATTTCTGAAAATCATAGCTATAATTCTCTTTCTTAGGGCTTTATATCTATATATCTTTATATCTAGGAAGATCTTTCAGGCATGGATTATTTTGTTGTTTCCTTTACAGAGCTGAGTACCAAAAAACCCTTCTCTATGACTATCAGATGCAATAATACAAATAGGAGATATCAAAATAATAGTAAATGTTAGTATCAACTGAATGGATTTCAAATATAATGTACTCAAAGATATGTCCTGTTTGTTTTATTAAAAAAAAAAACTAGTAAATTCCTTGCAGTCATGTCACGTGGATTTTAACATCTCTACCTACAATCCAAATTTTGAATCAAGATTACTTGAGTGGGTATCAGCTATCATGCATCACCAAACCCATTTATTCAATTCATGGTCCTCTTTCATTTCCAACCCATAGTTGCCTGAAACATACATACTTAAACTTGCAACCGTAATTCATATGTCAACACATTTCCATTAACTAATCACAAATTATCAACTTCAGTTCTATAGATCTGACCACAAGTAAGTTTTCCCTTTGTCCAACACACTTTAGAGCTCAGCTGGAGATTTTGAATGTGATTATAAGTGATAAGATATGTAATGATAGCAATATCTTGTGCTTGAAAGGGCATTTTTAGACTTGCATGCTTGTGAATACATTTGTGTTTAACTAAATTAGGATGAATCTATGGTGTGCATGTAGTCCAATGCATGTGGGGTTATTCAGTGATCTTAAAAAAAATGTTTAGTAACTTTATAACTTAAAAATTAACTTGAATTATACAAACTATAAATGTGTAAGTTAAGAGGCTTTTAAAGAAATATTATATGCAGGAGAAATATAACTGTGGGTTAGAATTTGCCTTGGAGAAAAATATTGCTTATTATGGCCAGGGTGGTCTTTCCCAGCCGATTCCTCGGGTAAGAAGGACGTGAAGTGCCTCCACAACTCCAAACCGCTTCCCAAAAGTTCTGTGGTAGCGTTGTTGGAGAAGTCCAGTTCTCTGCAGTGCTTTGTGGGCAGAAGTGAAGGGGCAGTCGGTCTGTAGGGAGCAAGCCTACAGCCTCAACACGTGGAAAACTCTTGTGTCACTCACAGCTGCCACTGAGGGAACTCAGCAGAGCTGAGCTAGCTTGGCTATCACAAGACTGACTGAGAGCACAGGGCTGGCAAACAGTCATATGTTTTCAGCTTTGTGAATTCAGGAGCCTTAGGTACCCCGTGTGATCACTGGCAGTCTGTGACCACTGGTGGACATGTGTCTCTGGAGCCCACTTAGGAATTCAGTAAACTATTTCCTTTCTCGTGTTCTTTTCCAAAACAACTAAAGTAACTCCTTATTGTGAACTTGGTTTCAGATAGTGTTAGGTGGGGCTAATTACTGATATTAATTATAGCAGAGAGCTTGAAGACACAGGTTTCCATATGAACATACAGCAAGTATTACTAGGCATCACTTGTTAGAGAACACTGCCTCAAAACTAAAACTCCATTACAATCAGACAGCTCTAAAACCTTTCTATGGCACTTCTGTTATATTCATACATGAACTACAAAAAATAAATACAAAAAGATAAATGTTTTCTGTCCATTCATATCCTAAGGATTGCACTTCTCTCACTGGCTTGAAGTCACAGAGCAAGGCAGGTGTAAAGCTGGTAAAAATATGTAAATGTGATTGGTTTTATCTGAAAGAGGCCTCATTCTGTAGTTTTCTAACTTTTTTTTCCCCTTCTTACATCCAAATTGCTAAACATGTTAACCAATCCATTTATACACACACTCATATATTTCTTTTATACTTTGAAATCAAATTGGTGTAATCCTACAGATTCTCAGTCTTTGTGTGAGATGAGTTTGAAGCCATGTCCACAGTCAGCTCTTGTAAAAATGTAGCTAAATTGGTAAAGGATTGTTAAATCAAAACAACCGTTTTATATTGAGACAGTCATATTAGCACAAACATGGTCATAGCCTATTTGTTCACACTTGACTGAATTTATGACAGCTTAACTATCTTGAAAAGAAAATGTCTTTATGATAATATAACTGCATCCAGACTAAAGGATTATAAGAATTTAATTTGTCTTTTTGTTTGTTTGTTGCTGAGGGTTTTTTTTCAAATTATTGATTTGGTCAAATTGTTGGGTGCAAAAATTGCGTGTAGATCAGGCCTCAGATCATGCTCTTATTAGCAAACCAAACACTGGTTTTGTTTTTGTTGCTGACGTTGTTTGTTTTCATTGCTGTCTGAATGAGCCTTTTATGGTCTCTGCCTTTGCCTGGCTGACTGCACCCGATTGTATTTAATTACATTTACTCGGTAGTTCTAGCCGGGATCCCCGGCCATTACCTATCAAGTCCAATCACTATTATTTAAATCCAATGACTCAGAATCAGAGAATTTATCTTTTACACAGTTATTGCCTAAACATCCAGCATAAACATGCAGGGATCTGGAGGACTTGTTCTGACTGTGCTGATTAAAGGCAAAGAGCAAGATGGATGGAGTCAGTTGTGATCAGCAGGCTGCAGCGTCCCGCTGTGCTCCAGTCTCTGCCATTGTGCTGGGCTCTGGGTACCAGACTTGCCATGGTCCTCTCAGCTCTAAAAGGAAAGCTGGCTTTGTTTGCCTGTAAGCATCTGCAAACTGTTCTGACACATGATCTACCCTCTCAGCAAGGCCACTCATTAGGCTGATTATCACTTCAAAGTTTGTATTATCATCCATCTCTAAAGGCAATTAGGAATGGGTGGCTTTGAGTATCAGACACTGGGTGACACTAAGTGACTCATCTTTATTGATTCTTTTGTGAGCAGAGACAGTGATTGAGATGATAGGATTGCAGCCTACCTGCCCCTTTGACTGGTAAATACTGAAGAAAAACGGTGTGTAATTAACTGACAGTTAATATAGGTTCTGTTTAGTGTTCAGAAAGCACAATAGTGGAAGCTGCCCAAAAGGAACAAAGTAATGAAACTCCTTTGACAAGTTAAACTCTAAAGCCAACTGTGTAATTATCTGACAGTTCAAGGGGGGAGGGGAGGACTTGGGTTAGTATTTATGAGACCAAAGGAATTCCTGCGCCTGAACAATGGGGACAGTTACTGACAGTAATCATAACAGCTACACAAAATATTTGTTTGTGCAAGTCTGGCTCTCGGGTGGGTAACCGTCGGTTCCAGGGCCAGGCGAGCCTTGCCGTTCC
>NW_010516081.1:0-319 GCF_000687285.1 Phaethon lepturus
CCCCGGGTGTCACCTGAATGCCTGGGTCCCACGGGTGTCACCCAGACACTAGGGTCCCATGGGTGTCACCTGGACGCCTGGGTCCCACGGGTGTCACCCAGACAGTGGAGTCTCATGGGTACACCCGCACACTGGGGTCCCACAGACGCCTGATCCACGGGTGGGGGGTACTAGGGTGTTCCGGCTTGCGGTGTCACCCAGACACCGGGATCCCACAGGATCCCCCGGGTCCCCCGGACGCTTGATCCACGGGCGGCGGGTGCCTGGCCGGGGGTTGTCGCCCTGACGCTTACGTCCACGGGCGTCACCCGTCGCCGGG
>NW_010516082.1:0-3155 GCF_000687285.1 Phaethon lepturus
CCGGCGGCTACAAATGCCCCTAATGGCATCGCTGAGACAGCCCGCGGTGGCGGGAGCAAAAACCGGTAACGCCTGGTGTGGTTTATGTACGTGGCGTGCAACGCCGGGCAGAGGGATGGGAGAGAGACATCGACGTGAAAAACGAATTCCGTTTGTCTGGAAAACGCCTTGACTGGTGGCTCGCGGCGGTTTGCCGGAGGGCTGGCGTGAAACCTGGTGCCTGTGGCATCGCTGAGACAGCCCGCGGTGGCGGGAGCAAAAACCGGTAACGCCTGGTGTGGTTTATGTACGTGGCGTGCAACGCCGGGCAGAGGGATGGGAGAGAGACATCGACGTGAAAAACGAATTCCGTTTGTCTGGAAAACGCCTTGACTGGTGGCTCGCGGCGGTTTGCCGGAGGGCTGGCGTGAAACCTGGTGCCTGGGGGGCGCAGCTCCTAGGCACGTGCCTTCAGAAGCGCCGCGCAAGTTTCGCGTCGTGCGCGGAGGGGGTTTGTTCCTGGTGCTGCAGGGAGGGAGAGGCTGAAGATGGGTCTGGTTTCTGTTCCTGCTCCTACTCGCATGTACATGGCGGCACCAGGTTCTAATCCTGCGGCACACCGATGTCGCGGGAGACAGCTGTGACGTCAGTGCCGACGTAGGGCGTCTCTGGTTAAAGCAGGAGGGAGGGGACTTTAAAAACGATTAATAGTACTTTTGTTAAGTATAATACTGACTCGCTTCTGTTCATGTCTGTGCGTTATTGTAGCTGCATAAACTAGTTTTTCAATTTGTTTTTTGAAATCTAAATCAATCGGGCCATTTTGCTCTTGACGCACATTTTAAATTTTATGCTGCCCTACCGTGTGATTTATTTAAGAAGGAAGCAGCAGTGAAGAAGTAAAACATGGTATTGACTCCCTTCTGTCGGGGCTTGGAAACAAACCCCAGTCATCTTTCACAAAGCACCATGTTTAAGTTAGACTCCCCACTTCCATTGACTCATGGGCAACAGTATTCATGCCTTTTGAAAAAAAGGCAGACTTCTTTCTGCCAGCATCCTATTTTGCTCTTTCCATCCCCCTTTCAGTTTTCTGTAGCTGCATACAGCAGTGCAGGGTCTCGCAGCCTGCGAAGCAGAGCGTCAGGCAAGTGATTCACCTTGCTGAATCAGCAGATTCTGATTCACCTTCTCCAGAATCACCTTCTGGATTCACCTTCTAGTGCTTTTGGGTTGTTGAGAACTGTGCTCCAATTCTCTGTGAAATATTTAATATAATATTTAAATATATTTAATATCCTAATTTTGCAAGGGGCACATCAAAATAGTGTCTCTGAGAGTGTCCAGAGGAGGATGTTTCTCAGTTTTGTATTACTGGTAGCAGTTTGTGAGTAGTCATTTCTGCCTTTTGCTTCTATTTCAGTGTTGTTTATTGCTTGGTCACGCAATTGCAGAGAAAAGAAACGAAAGAAATACAGTTTTAAAAATTTGACCTTGAAATTTTAAAGTTGGGTAGGAAATTTGAAGAAAGATGTAGTACCTCATAAATGCACTTAATCTCCTTAAAAAAAACCCTAAATGGCCTACATCTCACACTAATGTCTCTATATCACAAGATAAGAAGTAATTCTAAACAAAACCCCCCCCCCACAAAATATATTCCTTCTTATCTTTTTAAGGACTATTAAACATTTGGGTGAGTTGCTGAGAATTGGTATAAATACACATTTTAAATCTAGTAAGGTAAAACAAGGAACTGTTTGGGTATAGCCAACAAACATTGAGGCTTGAGCTGGAGTAAGTTGAGTGACAGGTCGGCTCTAAACTTAGAATGTAGATCCATCAGTTTAATGGATTGCAGGTGCATTAGCTTGATGTAATGATTCTTTGGGAAGATGTCGTTTTATCTGAAAGTCTGAGGCTAGTGGTGAGGTATTTTAAAGAATTGCAAATATAACTTAGAGGTAAATAGATTTGAATTCTGAGCAGATGTTCAACCATTTGAATAATTGTTGGGTTTGGTTTTTTTCGCCTGTTCTAGTCCAAGAAAAAAGGTCTGAGCTTTGAGGAGAAGAGAGTTCGCATGATGGAGATCTTTTTTGAAACAGTAAGTAACTTGTCATTGTCCTGCATTTACATTGGTGGGAAAACAGGTCCTAAAAGGAGCTTAATTGTGGATGTAGATGAACTCTGTGTATCCCGCTATGCATTTCACTGGTCCCGTGTCATCAATATATAAATTACAGGGACAGAGCTTGCTTCATGTCATCAGCTTCTGATCAGGTGGCTCGTCCCCAGGTGGAGCCACAGCATGAAGATGCACAGGTGGTGTTAAATGCTTCATGTGCTCCCTATTCAAATCTTCTCATTTTGAGTCTGTTACTGTAAAAGGCATAGTAAGAGATTAGGAAGTATCTTGCTGCCGTTTATGGGAGGAGGAAGAGGTCTGAGCATTAGAAAAGATGAGCAGACCTGGAAGAGGTCACTGGGGAGAAGAAACCTAGAGATCCAAAAGCAGAGCTACAGTTATATTGGTGACATACATAATTCACAATGTTTCACCTATTAAAAAAATTATTGTGATGTTTGAGTACTCGAGCAACGTGATGCATCTGGGGCTGACGATCTAACCTTGGCTCTATCTGCCCTAAGGAGTTTACAGTCTAACTTCAGTCAAATTACAGTGACTTTGGAGTACCAAAGCAAACAACAGGGCTTGTTACAATAGTAGTCTTTTTTTTTTTTTTTAATTCTGAGAATTTTCTAATTCTATTGAGGGATATGCAGCCTATTACCCCAGCAAAACATAAACATGCAATGTATTTCCTACTTGCTTTTTTTGGCATAGATTTAGCATGAAAAACACTCAGGCTTAGATGATGCTGTCATTTGGAGCTAAAGTGTCTTTTATGTTTTGCACAGAAAGATGTGTTCCAGTTGAAGGATATAGAGAAGATTGCTCCAAAAGAAAAAGGGATTAGTAAGTGTTTACAAAAGTTATTTCTCTTGAGCCATTAATCATTTTTGGGACAAGTCATACAGTGTAAATTTTCCTGGCTACAATTTTAAGTTCGTGACTGTAATAATAATGGAAAAATTAGCTAGAAAGGGAGACCAGTCAATGGCAGGGCTGTAGCATTAGAAGTGGTATTGTTATAAATGATTTAGTCCCAAAC
>NW_010516083.1:0-3675 GCF_000687285.1 Phaethon lepturus
GCGCCCGCGGGGCGGGGACCTGCAGAGCGCAGCTCGGAGCCGGGGAGCGGGAGCAGGGACCCCGCTGCCGGGGGAAGCCTCGTCCTTCCCTTCCCAGCAGAGAAACAACCGGAGCCGTAAAAACAGAAGAGATCAGTGGCAGCCTCCAGAGAGGAAGCCAGCAGCTGACTTTCGGCAGAATTAGCTCCTGCATCTGCAGGCGAGCGTTCGGCTCCTGAGGAAACGCTGTCGGCTTCCGACATAACAGCGTTGTTCAGACCAGCCCTTTTGCCCCCACGGTACCGCCTTTTCACATCACGCTGAGGGCAGGAGCCGGAGGACTCCAGCTCCGGTGCGGTACTTAAGTTCTGTAAACGAGAATAGGTCTCCTAAACCGATTTCTTCCTGGCCCTTCCCGTTCATTTACATGAAACATGTAGCTGCAAAAATTGAGTATATGTAATACACACTTCGGATTATTAAAGATCCCACAGAAATGTTTTGGAACACAACTAAAACTGAATGCTCCTGAAAATTTACTGAGTCGCCAGTATGAACTATATTCTGCTGCGGGGGTGGTGGTGAGGGTGGTTCTCCTATTATATGGCACTTGTTCATTTCGTAAACCAAACTGATGTTAAGTAGCTATTCTGTAACACTACAGAGACTGTCAAATACTAGTGGTGGGAAAAATTACCTTGATCTAGCCTTTCTGTACTTGGCTGGGGTTCCTGGAAGAGGGAAGTCACTTACGCTTTTACATACAGTATGGGTACTTTATGTTTAAAGAGTCTATAAAAAGACACAGTGCCAATATAAATTTATAAAACACGTATATGAGGTTTTTCCAAGCTGTGTGGGAGATTTATGTAAGCTCTATCAACCATAATTTTAAAGCAGAAGCACCTTGAAAATTCCAAAAGATTTTAATTTCATTTTCCCCTCACATGAGCACAGCTTAATAAATTGTAATGCATCAATGCAAACCAGGCACAGGGATATTCTGTATTACTTCCTACTTGCTGAATAAACTTAATGAAATTTAATGCTCTTCTGACTGTGAAAAAGTGGACTACGAATAAGTCCCCTGAATTTTATTATTGCTTGTTTGGGCATCGGTCATGTAAGCCGAAATCTCTCCCAGCACACTTCCTGCACCCAGTAAAATTTCATTAACAAGCATATGTTTACAGATCCCTACGGGCAGCTGGGCTATGGAAGGTATCACACAGATATCGCACATGTAATTTTTAAGTACCTACCACCATCTAGAGGAAATACATAGTACTGCCTAAAAACCAGCAGTAGAAAAAACAAGTTCAGTGCTACCCAAATGAGAGGGTATCAAACAAAACAGATGGCCTTAACATCTATCTGACTATGTTGCCCGTGCTGTTCCACTGCCGACCTCCCCACGGGCTGAAGAGAAAGACTGCCTTTCAGTTCCAGCAGCTACCACAGTTGGGCTTTTATCTCAGATGGGGGAAAAAAGGGTGAGATTTCCTCTTTAGGGGGGAAAAAAAACCCCAACCAGTAGCTAACTCAATCTCACTGAATATTCTTAGATCACAGTTATAAATGTTTTCCATGTTTATAAGGCTCCTGAGCTAGCTTCAGCAATAGCTAACGCTGACTTCTACTTGTGCAAAGCTTGTGTAAACATCCCTATGCCAAGACACGAGGTCCGGTCAGCTGGGCTGGAGAGGAAGCAGAAGCAGACGGGGACCCCCCAGCCCGCTGCCTGTGCAAGCTCCAGGAGCAACCTCTGCCGTCCCACCTGCTCCCACAGCCCACCAGTCCCCAAGGCTCAGCAGTAACGGGAATTCCAGTTCCTCCTGCTCCTCAAGTCACGGAGGAACAGGCTGGCAAAACAGAAGTGGCACCCATCTTCAGCTAGTTTGGGTGAACCCAGCCATAAAGGGCAAATCAAAAGAAAGAGAGAGGGAGAAACACCAAATCCTACACAAGTACGTACATGCCTTTTCTGTTTGGTGCACTGGAACAAATTAAAACTCAGATGTTTAAACCATTCTGGAAAAAAAAAGAAAACCAGCCCTGCAATGCATACTTTCACTATTTGTAGTTTTTTTAAATTCTCTGTTTATTTCTTTGGGCAATGACAGCAGATCATTTGATTTCATATGCAGGCTGTAGCAGCAGCTCAAAACGCAAACTTCCAGAAGAGCCTGTTACTTTCAAAAGCAAACAAAGCACAAGTAAAACTCATAGAATAATTTATATGGAAAAGAAAAAAAGTGAAAGTAAACAGAAGAGACCAAGGGCAGATACTAGGTCAGATTAAGTATGCATAGATCTTACTAAAAAAAAAAATCCAGAAGTAAATAGTAGCTATCAAACAGAACGTGCCAAAACTGCTCTGTGCCAGCGGGCTAGCTACAGGGGTAGTGCTGGTGCAAAGAAAGATGCTCTCCACCTCGTATCTGGCCCCCAGCGCAGTCTAATCCTCTAAAATTGAGGCTTATGTTTCTGATCAAATTCTGTGGGTAGTCCTACATTTTTCTTCTGCCTACCTTGCTTCAAAAAACACACTACGGAAGAGTCTGACACTGGTGCACAGAGGGACTACGTTATCCCTGCCATTTACCTACCAGCTACTCAATCTGAACTTTTACTTAGCACTGAAAACCCAAAGCACACAGTTTTGCTATCCATGGGTGCTTGCTTAGTTGTTTTTTTTTATTCACACCTTCTCCCACCCCCCAAAAAGGAGAGACCTGAGCAGACCTGGATGTCTAACCTTTGTCCATCTTGGCGCACAAAGTCACACAAAAGTGCTCTTTGGAAGCTCAGGCTGGATATATAAAGACCCTGTTTGGATAGACCCATGACTAGATCCACACAGAAGGATGAAGATAAAAACTAAACAGGACAGGCCCTAATGTATAAAGAGCTGATGTGTGGATTTTTTTTTTAAATATATTCTTTCTTCTCAGAGATCTAAAAATCTATTTATGGCATTTTTCAGACCCTCAAACCATTGGAAGGAGGCACTCTCCTGATATTCAACCAGGTAGTTCTAATGAAGGAGAAAAAAAAAATATTGAGCATGATCCTGAACAGAAGAAGAACTCAAGCAGGAGGAAGTTCCTTCATGTTCCAGTTATATGCAACACACAAAACATCATCTTTGCTCAAAAACTTTAACTTGCTTGGAAAAAAACATAAGCGAATCCTTTTTTTAAAGAATCAGGACTTGAAGACAGTATTGTCTGACAAGAAAAGAAATGGGGGAGGGCTTGGGAAATTGTAGTGATTACATCCAAATATAAAACCAGATCAATTTTTAGCATTACTGAATACTGAAACAACCCCGTATTTTCCACCTCTCTCTCAAAAAAAAAAAAAAAGAAAAGAGAAAAAAGAGAAAAAAAAAGAAAAAAAGCGCTGTTCTCTTTGAAATACAAACACGCCCTACCACATTGCCTTTTATGACTGATTATCTCTGGCTTTACAGCACGACTGTCTGGGAAACCCTCTGATAAGAAGCGAAGACCGCCCGGCGCACACAAGGCACCAGGACTAGGGAGAAGGGAGATTTCCGAGGGGAGCGGAGGAGCGGCAGGGAGGCGCCGGCGAGGGGAGAGGGAAACAACCCGCCAGCTTTTCTGCTGACGCTTCCCACGGTCGCGTCCACGAGCGCAACAGCCCTTCCCACGCCGCCCGGTCACCTCCACC
>NW_010516084.1:0-4601 GCF_000687285.1 Phaethon lepturus
AGGGGAGGGGAGGGGAGGGGAGGGGAGGGAGGAGCTGCCCTTTGCCAAACCCAGCCAGTTCCAGATGGCTGCAGTGGACCCAGTGCAGGGCACATCTGAGCCTGTCAGCGATGTTGGTGTCACATCTCTGTGTTACCTATACTGATAGTCATGTAAAATATCAAAACCACTTAACTAAATCACAATTATCTTTTTTTCACTTCTCATAACTATATCTTTTCCTCATTATTATCATTATCAGCATTTAACTTATTTAAATGAGAAGTGCAAGAAGTTTCTCTGTTTTTCTATTTCAGTAAATTTGCCAGTTCTTGTTGTCAGCTAAACCTAGGCATATACTCATGCCGGTCACTGTTACTACCCTATTCTACACTTTCCTATCACAGTTGTTGCAGGGTTTCATGCATCAAGTCTGTAGTGGGAGTCGTCTCACTGTTACTCTTGAGTGTCTACATGATAGATGCCTATATGTGGTTTTGATATGCTAGCTCCCATTATTGGAGGTAGGAATCCATTCAACATAATTCTTTGTTTCTAGAGAGATATTCAATAGATGAAATAGGTAGGGTGAAGCTTTATTGGCTGTGCTGGTTACATCACCAGTGGCAATAATGTCAATTCAGGTATCTAATCTTATGTTCATACATCTAGTCTTATGTAGATACCCACATTTAGATGAACTGGATTCCTACCTTGTCTGTCTACACAAACATTTTTCTGAATGTATTCGTATACTGTGCAGCAATATAGCAGTTGCAGCAACAGAAGCACTTGTATGAACAAGGTAAAGGCCAAAGCTCAGCTAAGTTTTATGCTTCTGGTGAAGGTGCCCAAGTTAGGTATATAGTTGGCCTATGGGTTCTGTAAAGTCAAAACAGATAGTTAAGGAACTAGAAAGGACAAATTCACTTTCCCAAGCTTCCAGACATTGCCATAGTGCTTATGGACATACTATGAACATAGAAAGGTGACATAATAATTCTGTTGCTGTAAACTATTTGTACAGACATCTTTCCTGTTGCTATCATCAATGAGGTAGAACAGATTTGTGAGAGGAAAATTAAAAAACCCCAACATATTTATCAAATATAGACATAACTTTGGCATTGGTTTGATTTAGTATTACAATTTCTACTGTTTATTTTTGCAAAACTTTGGTCAATAGTGTCTTGTGCATCGTAATATCTGTGCACTGTAAATGCCAGGCAGGCATAAGCAAACAAAATATTTCATGTCCAAATGCAGTGATTCTCACATTATCATACAGGCTTTCATGGTATTGTAGCCATTATACAGACTTTGCTACCACTATGAAGTGATTAACATCCCTGGTGCAACTTTACAATATGCTTATTCAACTGTTTGTATCTGTTTTGAGCAACGTCTTTGTTAGCAAATCACACCACTCACTTGTCCTTTAAAGCGGGGCAGAAACAAAATCAATCAATAAGTTATTGGGCATAGTCAGAGACTGTGACCCTCCATTATGGTATCTGGAAGGACGAAGTATAAAAGAAACAAAGCACAAGTTGTTTCTTCATACAAGCTCTTAGCCTTAATACTACACCTTTTATTATGATGTTTATATTGGAACCTAGAAGTTAAAACTATTATTATGAAATCATAACCTTAATACAAATACATAGAATATGAGATAATTCTTTACTTCTAGGAAAAAAAAGCTTTTTCTTTTGAAAACAAAAAAAATTAGTGTGTCTTTCAAGTATGTTATCACTTAATATTATTTGAGTTGTAATGGAAGTAAAATATTTCTTTTAATTAGTATTTTGCCTCACTGGTTAGATTGTATCAGATGAACATGAAAATTATAGTTTGGAGTCTTCATGTATTAAATCCAGCTACCACTTAGCACATGATTACACTCACTCTGGATAGTTTAATAAACAGTTTCAGTCATACAGGATCATGGACTAAGACATAATATTCACTGCATGACTGGGTTTTTCACAGAACATTTTTTTATCCCTTCCTTGCCAGCACTTTGGAGGATTTTATATACGAATTTGTCAGGTTCTCTATTTTAAAGGGAATTTGTTACAATGAGGACCAGAGGTAATTAGAACTGGAAATGAAACATTTATTGATTTCACGTCAAAAGAAGCCATTTATATGTTTAAAAGTAGTGAAGAAAAAGGGTTCTAATTTAAACAAATCTCCCATAATAACCTCTACAATATGAAGACATTTGATCAATGCTGGAGAGCAAAGTGGGCTCTGAAGATTGCTTTGTGGTTTGTTTTTTTTTTTTTTTTCAGAAATGTGTCATCATTGATTGGAAAACTTCAAAAGCATATCTTAGAATGGTTTATAGTATGATAAACTAAAATTGGGTGAAATGTTTTTCTTTTCTGTGAGGCATCAGAAAACATACTGGACAGAAAAATGCCAAAAGTCTGAAAAAAAAAGGTGTTGATGAAGCAGTTATAGTTGCTTCTATTAAACTGTAAAGGACTATTTAATTATTATTTTTTAATGAACATTGAATTAACAAGAGAAATGCTGTGGTTTGTCTTGTGACTTGCCTACTGTTGCAGAGACATGTTTCTTCTAGATTTGAAATTATATGACTGTCATCTTTGTAAGTCTTGCCATAACTTTTATTCAGGTAGTGTTAATAGGTTGGTGGGTAGTGATAGTGGGTTACCAAATAGTGTTAGAAGAAAGTTTGAGTCAGGTTTTTTTCAGACTTGTTCAAGGTCAAGGAACATAGAACTGGAGGAAAATATTAATTCCAGTGTCTCTTCCATATTTGCGGAGTTAGGTTTTTTCCCTAATCATCTCAAACTAGCTTTGCTGGGCAATTTGCAATATGAGGCAGATTGTGAACTCCCAGCTATTTAATTGTCTTGGAACTCTTCAAAGGAGTTTTTAGTCATAAAGATTACTCTAAATTTGGCTTTGAGGAGCTCTGTGATGCTATATGGATGACTGGCATTACTTTAATACAGTACTTGTCAAATGTTGTGTGAGCTGGCTCCCACATGCACTCATCTAGGTCAGTTCACTCTCAGTTAAACAAATCTCAAAGTAGCTTATATCTCACTGACTGTTCAACTGAAACATTAAAGGAAAAGAAAAAATAAAAGAAGTGAAGTAGATATAGCAGAAGCAAATGGTCTGTTTCCAGACTTTTCATTCAGCGGCTTTTCCATACTCCTTTAACACATTCACTTCCACTCAGGTGACCCTATGTTTCTCTGACACAGTTCATAAGTTTACTTAACTTCCTTGCCAAAATCCAAACATTTCCTCACTTACTTTATGGTTCCTCCCTTGAAAATCTCTTGTAGTATTTTGATTCATATTCTTTGCCTGCTGTCATGATCTAAGAGAATAGCAAAGAAACTTGTATGAATTAGCAGTAGGCTACACTCTGCTCTTTGAACCCCTTATCTTTAGATAAATACGTATTGTTCTGACCTTAATTGGACAAGGATTATACTTAAAGTTGATAGTTTTCAAGTTGTCTTGGTTTCAGCCAGGATAGAGTTAATTTTCTTGTTAGGAACTAGTGTGAGGCTGTTTTTGATTTGGGATGAGAAAATGCTGATAATGTGATGATATTTTGAGTTGTTGCTAAGTTGTCAAGGACAGTCCAGCTTCTTGTGCTGGCCTGCTAGCAAGGAGGCTGGGGGGAAACGGGAAGCTGGGAGGGGACATAACCAGGACAGCTGACCCAAACTGGCCAAAGAGATATTCCATACCATATGACGTCATGCTTGGTATATAAAGACGGACAAAGAAGAAGGAGGGAGTGGAGGGACATTCGGTGTTATGGCGTCTGTCTTCCCAAGAAACCATTATATGTGATGCAGCCCTGCTTCCCTGGAGATGACTTAGCACTTGCCTTCCCATGGGGAGTGGGGAATGGATTCCTTGTTTTGTTTTGCTTGTGTGCGTGGCTTTTGCTTTACCTTTTAAACTGCCTTTATCTCAATTGATGAGTTTTCGCACTTTTGGTCTTCTGATTCTCTCCCCTGTCCCGCCATGGGAGAATGAGTGAGCAGCTGCGTGGTGCTTAGTGGCTGCCTGGGGCTAAACCACCACACAAGTTCACAAGCAATTGGAACAGGCATCTTAAAGTAATATATAATACCAATACTATTATGCAATTCTAAAATTCTAATCTCATTCCTTGAGGGGAAAAAAGCAATTACTTTTCCTACTCAGACTGAGATTTTCATTTGGTCCTCAAGCAACTTTGTGCTTCAATTCTGTCCGTGAAATCTCTTCAGTCTATATTTCACTCCTAAGTAGTAATCATAACATTGAGATCATAAAGTTTCCCATTGCAAGTGCAGGCAAGCTACTGAAAAAAAAAATTAAAAAAAAATCCAATAAACTAAAAGCATTCCAACAGCCAAGCCAAAATAAAAATTAGAAATAATTAAACAAATAAATTGTAAAATAAACAGTGAAATCATGCATGTAAGAGAATCAGAGAAAACAGAATCACTAAGGTTGGAAAGGACCTTCAAGATCATCAAGTCCAACCATTAATCCAATGCCATCATGTTCCCTAAATCATGTCCTGAAGCGCCATGTCCAAAAGTTTTTTGAACACTTCCAGAGATGGTGAC
>NW_010516085.1:0-346 GCF_000687285.1 Phaethon lepturus
AGACCGGGTTTGGTTTTGCTCTGCTCCGTCAATACTTCCGTGCTTTCCCTTTGGTTTTTTTTTTTTGCTGTCCCGAGCCCGGGGTCTGCGAAACAGCAAGGGCTAAGGAAGGAGCTGGGCTCCTGTGGGGCGTCCACGGGGACAGCGGATTTTTCTTTTCTGATTTTTATTTCAGCCGTGGGCTGTCCACACCACAGGAGCAGCCTTTGCCCAGTAAAAAGCCTGGGAAAAGCTGAGGGTTGCATCTCGGACCCCCTCTCCCCTCCTCACCCCCTCTCCTCCGGTCCCACCAGCTTGCCCGCAGCCTGGCCCCGTGGCCGTGCTCCGTCCATCCACGGGGAGGGGG
>NW_010516085.1:578-1717 GCF_000687285.1 Phaethon lepturus
CTCCTCCGGTCCCCCCAGCTTGCCCGCAGCCTGGCCCCGCGGCCGTGCTCCGTCACTCACCGGTGAGGGGGTCGATGCTGCCGGGGAACCGGTAGTTTTTCAGGCGGTCCACCCAGGGCCGGCGCTTGAAGGCGCAGCACAGCATCTCGCAGTAGTGCTCGTCCCCCGACGGCTTGTCCCCCTCCGGCTCCCCTCCCGCGGGAGGCCCCCCGGCGGGTTGCCCCCCTCCGGCCCCCCTCCCGCGGGAGGCTCCGGGGCTGCCGCAGGCGCTGGCTTGGCCGGGGCTGGGAGAGGCCACGCAGTTATTTCAAAAGGCAGAAAAACTCTTTGCTGTAATTTGCTTTAAGGTCTTTAAATTGCCCGTAAAGCAGCCGCCTCCCTGAAAAACACAGCCTGTGTGGGGACCCACCGGTTAAACGCTCCCAGCCCCACTTGAACTCACATGCCGTAGGGCTCTCGTCATCCGAGGTGCCGTCGGGGTCGGTCAGCTTCTCCTTCACCTTCTCGGTCCTCTCCCTGAAGAGCTTCACCAGCTCCTGGAGCCGGCTGTTGACAGTGGCACTGCTCAGGCTGGCGGCTGAGCCGGCGCGCTCGGGCGGGCTGCGGGGAGACCGTCGGGCACTTCACCCCAGCGGGAAAGCCCGAGGGCAGGTTCACCACCCGTTTTTTAACCTACGGGATCCTTTATTTGGATGGTCTTTATTGTGTAATCAGAGGAACACAAGTTAAGGTGGTTTCGGTAAAATACCGTCCAGCAGCGCCAGCCTGAGCCTCGTCCTTGCCCTGGGAAGGAAGCACCGCCATCCCCGGCTGGGCCGCGTGTGCTTGGGAAAGGACGACTGGGGAAGAACTATGGGGTGAAAGTGTGCACCCATCCCCTGGGTCTCTAAACTAGAGCGTCTCTTTTTAGCCTCTTTGGTAGAACGAGGTGGGATTCAGGCCGGGACGCGTCGCCTCGCACGCCGGAGGAGCGTCACCACGAGGGAGGACAGAAACCAGCTCGGCTGCTGTAGCTCCGAGGCTCCAACTGTGGTAACTGGCACCACGATTTCTGCCCGGGAAGAAGGCAAAATGCTCCACGAGGTGGAGATGCAGACCTCCCCCCACCCCAAATCTTTGCTTCCCAGGAAGGGCAGCCC
>NW_010516085.1:1739-1983 GCF_000687285.1 Phaethon lepturus
CAGGAGGGCCGCCCCCCTCCGGGGCTGGGAAGCCGGGGCGCGTGATGCGCAGCCGGTGCGCGCTCCCTACGCGGAAGGAAAGGGTTATTTCTCCGCAACCGGTTAAAACAAGGCGTCCCCCGTAGAGCTGGAGCGTGTGGAGACCAAAGGCGCATCTTCTCCGTGGTTAAACCTAAGTCTGCAGGAGAACGTGTCTGTCTGGCTACGGGGAGAACAACGAGAGCAGTTTCTGCTGCGGGGAGCG
>NW_010516086.1:0-351 GCF_000687285.1 Phaethon lepturus
CTCCGGCCTCTGCAGGTGTCGCGGGCTCCGTGCTGTGGTTGTCGCTGCTGTGTTTTGCCTGCTAGGAGCACACGTGAAATTCCTCGCTTGGCTCTCTTGGCCCTGGTGGAGGGGTACTAAAACTGGCCGTGGAACGGAAGGAAGGGAGGCTGCTTGTGGTGGTCTCCCTGCCCCGGGCAGCGGTGTTGGGGTAGATATTCCAACCGATTCCGTACCCCAAGGGGATATTCCCCGAGGATGCTCCTGGGGAAAGACAGCGAGTGGGATAGAAATAGGAGGAGGAAGAACGGACGTCAGCGACAGAAGCGGTTGCATTGATTCAGGCAGGGGGGGGCACCGCTCCCAACGGCC
>NW_010516086.1:406-1227 GCF_000687285.1 Phaethon lepturus
CAAGCGATTAGAGACCGGTCCGTGCCCCGCGGAGCCTGTTGCGGCATCGGGCGAGAGCAGCGCGTGCGTACAGCCAGGGTCCCGGGGCTTGCGCTGCCTGTTTTGTAAATGTTGCTTTAGAAAAAGAAATAAGCTGCAGTGGGTGATAAATTCCCTCCCTGGAAGAGGCTGCTTGCAGGCGGGCTGCGCTCCAGTGGCCTCCTTGGCACAGGCAGAGCTTGGAGGGGTGATGGGCTAACAGTTTGTGTGGTGGTGCATACGTATACGTGTTTGTAAGCAGGCTGGGATCATCCTTGAGACCACGTGGGATTGATAAATGACTTGTTTTTAAAATCGGGATGGTCTTGTCTCGTGATCGTCTCCTCTAGGGGATGGGGAGACATGTTTCCAAACCTGCACCCCGGTCTTTCGTCCGGCACCCCTGGGCTGTGGCTCTGAGCGGGTGTCTCTGCAGGCGGGGATCGGGGCCGCCGTGCTGTCTCAAGCGTGGGGGGGTTGAGCCTCTCCGGGCAGCTCCTGGCTTCTGGGAGTCGTCGCGTCTTGGAGGCTGGTCGCTGGTGAGACGGTGGCTCTCGGCTGACCCGTCGGAGACGCTGGAACCAGAACTTTCTCTGCAGGCTGCACAGCCGGTTCTTTAAACAAAGCTAATAAGCAGTGTGATTATTTTGTTCCTCTGGAGGGAGTTACTGCTTCTGATAACACGCTCACCTTCGCTCGCTTGAAATCTCTCTTTGGCTGGTGCTCCCCTCTTCGGGGCGAGCTAGCAGAGTATTTCAGGAGGGTTTGTGGCTGCGGAGGATGCTCCCCTGAGCATCCTCCTC
>NW_010516087.1:0-14079 GCF_000687285.1 Phaethon lepturus
GTGCTGTCGCGGCGTCGACGGCCCTAATCGATCGGGTCGTTAGGAGCCTGGTGACGAGCAGCGCGCGGGAGGGCTGTGCCGGCGGGCTTGCCACGCTCAGGCTGCGATTTCCAAGTTCCTCCTGTTTTTCATACCCCGCCCCCCCCCGCTGCATAAAACCACCCCGGGGATACGTGCAAAGAGCCAGTGAGGTTTGCAGGTGCCTGGCACAGCAGCATCTTCCCGACAGCTTTGCTCCCGCATCCTTTGCTCCCGCGCCCAACGCGCCAGTCTTGGCACTGGTGCAAACTGGAGTCAGCGGGAGCACTTGCGGCGTTGCCGCCGGCTCAGGACAAGCTGCCCGCGCCTCTCCGGCAGTTTTGCGGCCCTGGAGGACCCGAGCCAGGACTGGGAAAAGGGAAAGGAGAGCGGTGGCCTGGCTAGGTGTTAATGAGAAAGTGATTTGTCTCTCCAGCATGTCCTTGTGCTTCCCAGGAAAGTCACAGAGCACAATTTCTGAATATTTAATACAGCTTCTTAATTAAGAAAAGGGTAAAAACCTGAGAGATACTATCCCCTACTGCAAGTTCAAGGCCAAAGCTTTAAATACAGGATAATTGCTCGGGGTAGCTGATTAAAAGGGGTGGCCTCACAGTTAGATCAGTTTGGATGAGAGAAACAGCCCTTTCTGCACTCACTAGTGATGTTACACTCAACATTTTCCCGATAGGCTGAAAGTTTTCAGGATTTTAGAATTGTTTTTACCCTGTCCTGTCCTACAAAAGCTGAAAATGTAAAGTAAGGCTCAAAAAATGAGGACTCTATCAAAGTAATTAAAAAAAAAAAAAAAGCCCTGTCTGGTTTCACAGAAACAGTTCAGTTTGGTAATTTCCAAAGGTTTCATTTCCATTTCAATCTTTCTTTTCGTCTTGTAGCTGAACTTGTATTTCAAAGCAAAAAGCAAAGTTGAAGCAAAATATAATAGTTCCATTTCTAGGAGTCACGGCAACCTACTGATAATTTTAAAAATTTTTCTCCATTTTCCCCCAAATGTAAAATCTACTGGAATTAGTCCTTCCCTCTGAAATATTCTGACTTTGATGAATCAATATGTTATGATGAAATATTTTTTTTTGGCAAATGACTCCTAGGCATACTCATTCCTCTCATTAATATCCCATATTGCAGCAGGAGACAATATGGCCTGCAGGACTGGCTCAGATTTAAGGGACGTCGTTCTTTTTCCCACTTCTACCTATTTTCTGCGACACCTCTCATCATCCTCAGTTGTACTGCCCCGGCAGAAGTGATTGAGACGCCGAGATGGGAGTTATCAGCTGCGTCCCAGTCCCTTGCCACGTGCACGCTCCTACCTGCATCAAAGTGAAATGCATTTCTTTAAAGCAGATATCTGGTCTCTTTAATTAGCATCCTGTTTGGCAACGCCATCCGTACAGAAGCACATGCGAGTTGTCACTGCAGTTCAGCTGGCAGGTGGTGGCTTCCCACGCAACGACACAGTCGGTATCGGGGACTGCGTTAACTTTGTTTTCTCCCTTCCCCATTTTCTATGTATGCTATAAACTCCTTGGGACAAAAATTGTATATATGGAGAATTTTAGGCTGCAAGGGCCACCGGGTCCAACAGAAATACAAGCGATGCCTCAAATAAATAACCTTTGCCTACGTACATGGCTCACCTGAACAATCTGCTGTGTCAACAGTGATGATAAGAAGATGGAAAATCAAGATTTTGATCAATTTGTGTGAGGAGCAGTCGGAAGCAAACGTGTTGTACCATTAAGGGAAACGTTAGAAGCTCAAACGATTTGTGTGGTTGTTTTCTCCTAGCAGCAGGCAGACCCAGGGGGATTCAAAATGTCCTTGAATTTCGGGAATGAAAGGAGGAAGAAGAAGGGGGGAAAAAAAAAAAATCAACATGATCAGTAGCTGCAAGAACATCGTCAGGTGATTAAAAAAAAATGGAGGGAGCCTAAATACGCCTTTTTATTATAAGCAGCAGTGCCTAGTCGACCTTGCCTGATTCAAACAAGGCAGGAAAGCAGAGATTGAAAGATATGCAGCCTCGTGCGCCAGCCCTCCCCGCTTGGAATTTAAATGATGGCATTAGTATTCAGGATCTTTGCATGTGTTTAAATGTGGATTAAAAATGCATTAATTGGTCTCGTTTTAACAAGCTCTTCTCTTTGTATATCAAATATTTGAAGGATTCGGTATTATCACCTCTTGTCTGTGCTGGAATTGAAGAGGAGAAAAGAAATGTAATTGAGGACTTAAGGAGTGTCTCCTCCTGTTTGCTCAGCACAGGGCTATCTGATTGAAAGCTCGGGGGAAAATGACTTTGATAAGTATATGAACAACATCTAAAGGCAACACAACTTGGCAAACGAGTACTGACATCCAAGCAGAAGCATTTTTGGCAAGGAAAGTGGCTTTCCAGTAAGTGTTGTATCAGAAGAACTGCTGGAGCACTTTGCACCACATAACCTGTCCCTAGCAAGTGCCAGTACGAAGGGAAGATGCTCTGTTTGTAAAGATGTTACCTCAGGGTTTGAAAAACACAATTCCGCTGTTTCCTTGGCTGCAGTTCCCAGTCTGACCTCGGGCAGGTCACTCCGACCAGGAATGGACCTCTTGGACCGAGCTCCTCCAGCTCTTGGTGCTTTCTCCCTGCTCCTACCTGGAAGACTGGGAGATGCTCAGACCTGCCACCGGTGACAGGAACGCCACGTGACCCGCATGGAAAAGTGTGGCCAGTTACCGCTTCAAACGTGGCCTTAATCACTTGGTTACAATACTCTAGCAGGCTCCAGCAAGCCTTGGAGACTCAGAGGGTGCACACCTGAACGAAAACGCAGTTGCTTGGAGACCTCGGCTGAGATACGAGCCTCACACAAATGACTCCGCTGAATGATGAGAATGCCCAAGGAACTTGTCCCCGTTACAGAAGATACGCTGGCATGAAGGCTCCAACCTCCAAAGCCCCGGCCCAGGGCTATCCGCACAAGACATCAAGGTCTGCAGAGGAGGGGACCATCGCTGGGCTAGTTGCAGACCCCTGAAGCCTATGGGCAGAACTTGAATTTCAGCTTTGACCCCCACGTGTCTACTGTGGTTATTCTTGTTGTCCAGAGGAATGTCTCATTGCTTTTTCTTTTACTAAATCATATTCCTAAAAATCCTCTGAGTAAAGTGGAAAGTTAATCCTAAGGAGGCCTGGACAAATTTGAATTTAAGACCTGACCAGACCCTTCATTAAATGTTCGAGTACATCTCGGGTCCTGAGCATTCATCAGTTTGAAAACCTTCGATGTTCTTTATTCGCAGGCATATTCACTACTATCTCCCTTTCACCTTTTCATCTACAAATGAAAAAGTAATAGCCACCGTACTCATTTATTGATGTTGGATCCAAAAGCTGAAGGGATGTGGCTAAGGACCTCTCTTGAATCCAGCAGGACTCAGAACCGAGTGCAAGGCACTGCGGAAGCCCTTACTGCAGCCTTAGGTCGGTGCCAGCTGTGACACATGCCCACGTATTCACGGAGGGCAACAGGAGCACCAAAATCGAGCCAAAACCCCCTGATAAAGTTCTCATGAACTTTCATTAGGAAACCTCATACTGAGAGACTGTGGCAATGTGAGGTTCTTACAGAAGTTTTGCGCTCACCAGTGTTTTAATTCCTTGTGCGAGTCTGAGGTAAAAGCCTGAATTAAGAACCGGTCTGAACCTCTAAACCCGAGTTTCACCCCCTGATAACAAGAACACCCTCTCAGCATTGCCGTAAGTACTGTGCTGAAGCTTGCTCGTTAGGCAATCCTTAAGCATCAAGCTATGTGCTGCTAGGATCTGCTCGAAGAAGAGGTCTAGCAATCAGCATAAAAACTTACTGAACTGGAATTTGCATGTTTATAGCTTTTGCTCAGCCATACGAACACATTTTGCAGATAATCCCTGCCTCCTGGTAGGCAGAAAAAACCACCTCAAAACGCACAGGCTGAAAAATGTCCCCATCGCTTTTGGAAGGCTGCGGCAACGCTGTGGGAGCAGGCGCGCCTGCGCCGGGCTGTGGGCACGCGAGGTCTCCGCTGGCTCCGACGCGTACTTAGAGCTGTCGGAGCTCTGCAGAAACGTAGTCCCGCGTGGCTGGGGCTTGTAACAGGCTTGGAGGCTGCTAGCCCCTGCTATCACTTACAGGATCTGAATGCCCGATCCTTATTAAAATTAATGTGAACTCTGCTGTCCGGCTTTCCTCTGCACCTTTGAAAAATCTCAGCCTGGGATGGGATTTGAGTCACCAAGGTTTGGTACCTTTGCAGGTCTTATTTTCAGCTGCAGGCTGGAATATTTCCAGACAAACTTTATGTAAAATTCACTCCGAACCTCGCGTGGGAATCCAGGCTCATATAAAATGCTACAAACTTTTCGCTAGTTCCTAAGCTGGAGGCATTCTTTTCTTTCAAAAACAAGAAACAGCTGGGCCTTGCATTTTCTCCCTGTATTATCTATTTACATTCTCTATCTTGTCGTAACATCCACGGGCCACAGAAAGCCCTGGTGAGACCGGAGGGAGTCTATGATACCTGTATTGCACACGGGAACTGCAGCACAAGCTCATTTATTTAAGCTTATATAGGGAGAGCAGAGATTTCAGGCCTGACTTTCTGAGGCAAAGGCTGTCCTCCACCACCAGGAACCTGTCTTTTAGGCTACAGCGTGAAGTGGAGGCTATATACCGTTTGGATCACCCCTGCCACAGCCTGGAGACCCCTGAGGACACCACCTATTTCCTGGAAATATTAGATTGTCTTCTGAAAATGCTAAAAAATCACCGATGTAGAAAGGCAGTGAAGGCAAGTGAAGCTTTTTTTTTTTTTTTTTTTTGGTTCTGGTGTGTTTTTTTTTAATGTGACAGATTAACAGTGGAAGTACAATGCATTTTACAGTTTGGGTGTTAATCCTTAGCGTGCTGTGAAATGGAGAAGACACTCTCTGCGCCTCGGAAAACAGAGACATATCTCGTAAGGGATATAAACACGGCAGGTCTCCCAGAGTAATACACACTCGCAGCGCTGCTTTCCTGCACAGGAGATGAAATCATAATAGCATACACTTATTTACTTTTAAAAACCATCAATAATAAGAGATGTATGGCTGAACTCCGGGCTCTTCTCACATGCACTTAAAAATGAAATGAATCTTAAGAAAAAACAGAAGCACATATATACGTCTATATAAGCAGCGTGAGTAAGCTACAGTACAAAACAAACCGGATTATCTATGTTTCTTTAAACTACCTTCAAGAGTGTTTGCCATTATTAGCAATTTGTATCCAGAGAGCTCAAATCAATCACAGAAATGGGTCTGTATTATTTATCGTTGCTGTTCCACAGATGGGAAAACTCAGGCAAACCCAAGGGCCGATGCAGGCAGCGGATGGCCGTGGGAGAGCCGGACCCTGCTCCGGAACGAGCAGCACGGTGCCTTCCTCGTTGTTGCTCGTTGCCGAACGAAGCTGGCGAGTGCATCAAGGACGGTAAATGCATCAAAGCCCTGCTCGGTTTTCCACCCCACTGCATTCCCTTAGGCATCACCCTGCAGCCTCCGCTGAAAAACTAGCTGCAGGTACCCTCCTCCGGGGACGCGCACGTTTCGGGGGGGATGTTTCCCAGGGATGAGGATTGCCATCGTGCGGGACAGCGTTGGACGGCTTCGCCGCTGCCCTCCGGGGAAGGCAGATGCCCAGACCCTCCAGCTCTGGCTTTGGCAAGACCAGCATCACGCCTCCAGTTTGCTTTGATTTGGACCATTCACCACAGCCTGGGGGATCTCTCTGGGGACTTTTATCTTCCAGAGAGCCTTTCATTGCAACAGGGTGTGCGAGCGCGAATTCAAATCAGTCATCAACTTCCCACTAAGTTCAAAACACCTCTTTCACCGTTTTAAATGATTTTTAAATGGATGCAATGCACTCCATCTTCCAGCTGAAATAACTTCTGTATTATACTCCTAGCCTGAATTCCTTTTCCCCCCCTTGCTCTCTGCTCAATTCAGATAATTCAATGGGAATTTATTTGAAAAGAGGTGGTGGGTCACAAATGAAGTAAAATGCTGACAGCAGGAGTTCCTGCCCATTCGCTGCTTATGTGAAAGGCAAGGAGCCAGATTTAGGGAGCTGTGGGACAGTTATCATTAGGCTGGTTGAAAATATTCCATCTCACCGGAGGTGTTGGGTTTTTTTCTTCTTCTTTTCCCATAAGAATCGATTTTCTTTTGATTAAATGATATTTTTACAAAATGTGTCTTTTCCCTCATCTTGCTGAAAAAAGTCAAACGCCTGAAAAACGAAACTCTAAGTAGCCTTAGCCATGGGCCTGCCCGGAGGCACTGCCAGGGAAAGCGCCTTCTGGGAAGTGTAGTTTGATTTAGGAAATCAAAGGTGCTGTAGGGAAGGGTGGAGGCACCCTGGAGCCAAGTTCTACCTCGCTGGCAGGATTTCTCAATCAAACTGCTCTGGTTTGTGGCTGAAAAGAAAGGCAGCTTCTGAATTCAAACCAAGGAAAGCCTCGTCTTTGATGAAAGATGGATGACCTTAGTTGCCGGCTCTATTCCTGGTAAAGTTTCCTCCTGAACCTCGCTCTGTACTCCAGAAAATGCAATGCCTGGCTGAGCTACTTACTCATCCCCTGTGTCACCAAGATGGAGGGACACCAGCAGACCTTACTAGTGCTTTTGGCAGATGCGAGGTGTTACACAAGGTGACTTTATGGGGAGATGCTGCAAGTGAAGGGTGGATCTAGCAGTCCCTTGGGGATTAAGAGATGGACAAACCGCTTGACTCTCTAAATGTTTTTGGAAGTGGACTGTTTTCTCTTTAAAAAAAAAAAAAGTGCTTCTAAGAAAGATGGGGAAAACCAGACTTTTTAGCAGGGCCTGTTGTGACAGCACAAGGGGTGATGGTTTTAAACTAAAAGAGGGCAGATTCAGACTAGATAAAAGGAAGAAATTTTTCAAATGAGGGTGGTGAGACCCTGGCTGAGGTTGCTCAGAGAGGTGGTGGGTGCCCCATCCCTGGAGATACCCCAGGTCAGGCTGGACGGGGCTCTGAGCACCCTGCTCTGGCTGGGGATGTCCCTGCTCACCGCAGGGGCTGGGACTAGATGGCCTGGAAAGGTCCCTTCACACCCAAACTATTCATGATTCTGTGATTCTATGACTCTTTATTTGGGACCATCTTCTTTTTTTCAAAGCCCATGTGGACAGACAATGCCCACCGCAAGCTGCAGTAAGAAAAGCTGTTGTTGCTGTTATCACTGACGGGAACACAGTCCTTCTCTGGGTGAATCCCAAGCTGTCAGGGGTTTATGTGCCCTGCAGTAGGGTTACTTAAACCCTTAAGAGACTTGGCATGAACTGAACTGCATTTGAACAGTGGTAGTTCAAACCAAAAGCAGCAGGATTTGGGTATCTGCCATATGCATTAGCTGTGCTGACCCTTGCCCCCATTGCAAACGCTTTCTTTCCTCCAACGCTTGAGGTCCCTTCCAGCCCCACGATTGCTTGTTCATTTGCTGGTTGCACCATTAATGACTTGTCATTGTCAGAAGCTCCAGAGAGATCCCTTATTTTAATTAACACAGAAAAATACCACCACCCCCATGCCGCAGTTCAGGGCACCTAAAACTGACCTTTGCAGCTTTTTAAATGGCTTTAATTAAACAGAACTTGTTGTCTGGAGTCTTTCCAGTCCCAATATGCAGCACACGGCATCTCTCATGAGTTTTCCAAAGCCCTTTGGCATCTGCCCTACTTCAGTTCACCAAAAAGTCCGCCTGCATCCTGCGCCTCTCAAATCAGGCCAGTAATCCTCAGCGGTGTCTTCCCAGAGCCTGTTGCCAAATTTTACTTACCCTACAAGAAAACTTCTCCTGGAAACGAGCTTGAAAATCCTGCAAGAGGGAACATTTTTGGGAGATGGACACCAGTGATGGTCCACAAGAACCATCAGAGGAACATCCCTGTCTCCTTTCAGCTGAGGATGGCACGGCAGACAGCTGGCAGACCCTGGGTCAGGCTCACCCCAGGCATGGTAAAGAGGGGTTAAACTGCATGAAAAGGGGTTAAACTGCACAGAGGAAAAGCTTTTTTTGGGGGAAGAGAAGTTCTGGGGCTCGCTCTCTAGATGGAAAAGGGAAAATAAAGTTGCTTTCCTGCTGTCTGTTTAAGAGCTTGCTTATAAGGGGAAATTAATCCAAAATTAACTAGTGGTGTGAATTGCAAGTGGATTAGTTAAATTACATTAAACCCAGGTCTGGATACTTTCATTTAAAATTAAAGTGGCCTTAATTCAATTTGGCTCAAGTCACTTCAAAAGTGAATTAAGTAAAACTTAATTACAGACCCTTTAATTCCAAATGAGTGTGTCTACATAGGTTGTTTAATGTGCTTTCATTTATCCATTTTAAGAATTAATCTTGATGAACTTTTCTGAATCTCCCCATGGTACACAGACCCTCATTTGTACAGTAAAAAACCTCAGACTCCCTTTAAAAGTTAAAAAAAAGTTTTAAAAAAAGAAAGAATAAGATGAGTGACTTCTGTCTCCAGCCAGACAAAGTGAGGATGCTGCGTTTGCATTGCCCTGTGCTCCAGCGCTGGGGATGGCTGTGCCTGGAGGACTTTCTGCTTGAAGCCATTTTCTGGCAATATTCCTTCCTACCTATCAACATTTCCAGTAACTCTCCCTTTGCTACGCTTTCCCAGAGCCCCTCAAAACCTGTAAGGGCTCAACGGGCTCCACCAGGAGCAAGTAGTGATTTTTTTGCAAGGGGTGTTTGCAGTGCACCCGGTGCAGTTATTTATAGCCGTGAAGTATGAAGACCTGTCAAGCACACACAAAGGGCTGCAAAGGGGCATCAGCTTTAATTGCCGGGCTCCCTTCCCTCCGCTTGTTCCAGCAGCACTGCCCGTTTCAGGGATGGAGGCGCAGACCTCGCGGTGGGAATGGCCGGTGTGCCATCGTTCTGGGGGGGCATGTAGAGTGTGAGCGTGTTCTCCAGCCTGCGAGCAAAAGGTTTCTGGTCCAGAAGCTACCACGAAGCCAACACCAATCAGCCACAATGACACAGGTGAGGTTGGTGCTACCAAGATGCTGCGGAGACATGGCAATGAACCACTAATACCAAAAACTCTCTGAAATGAGGTGAGAAAGACAAGGCTGCACTTTCTGATTTTCCTCCCACAGAAAACGGCGTTAACACTGAAGTTACCCTTGCAAAGTGTTTTGAATTTAACAGAACTGTATTTTGGACCCAAACGCACGGCTTGGAAACATTTTTCTGGCCAGCCACACTACTTGTCACTGCTGCCGGTTGCTCAGTGTTAGCTCACTCTTAGTTCTCCTTCTGTGATGGAGAAAAGAAGCTACTCCTCACCGAACAGCACAATTTATCCTTCAACATCATTGCCCTAACCACGACTCCTTATTCCATTGCTACTTGGATCCAGAATGGAGACAAGCCGGAACAAAGAGCAGATGCATCCTCAGCAGCACATCCTGCCACACCTGTGTGCTGGATCCCACCCCGGCCCCTCTGCTCCGGAGCTGGTCCCGTAGCCGGGGCATCCATCATTTCAGCCAGATTCATTTCAATTTTTCCAAGATGTCTTTGAAGCTGCTGAGTTTCTAAGATTCACTGGCAATTTCTTCCATCTCCTAGCTGCAACGCGTTGGGGGCTGCTGCCTCTCGTGCTCTTTGCTTCTGCTGCTGCTGCTCTTTCCGTCTCTGTGCTTGGAGCGTGGAAACGCTTCCTGCTGCTTTTCAGGCTGGATTCCTAAGGAAATTGAGTCATATGGGATCATCCTATTTTTGGGTGTCTCTTTGCCTTTTCAGCCGCCTGACCACGTTGAAAGAAATTTGGCAGAACTAGAGGATAGATAGGGCGATGTAGCGAACGCTGTGGGAGGAAAAGAAGTAATTCGGTGTGTGCTATTGCTCCAGTCCTGTCCATATTCAGGTGCTGGAGAGAAGGATGGTTTTAAAGGTGAGTGCTGTTTAAGATAAATGAGATAATCCTCTTTAAGTCCTGAAGACTGTGCACCCCCTCCCAACGTGCAAAACGAGGGTAAGAAGGTCTGCCCTGCCACAGAGCTGCCCTGGGAGAAATGCATTAACACCATGCCAGCAGAGATGCAGGAGTCATAGGCAGCGTTTATTATATTTTAGAGTTGTGTCAGGTATTAATCATTTTGCATCCTAAAAAGGTGTCTGAGGAACTTAATTTGTTGTGGAAATGTCAGATAAGAGAGACGCCGCATCTCCAACTGAAAATAAACAGTGAATACTGCGGAATGTTACTCTAAAATGACCTTTTGCTTTATATTAAAGCAAACAGGTAAAAATCAAAGTCAAAGCCCCAGCAGAGAGCACAGTGTGTGTATGTGTGTTTGCACACGTGTCCGTGTGTCTTCCTTCTAAGAGGCTGGAGGCACTCGGAGCAAACCCAGCACAGGGGTTGGCGGACGACCACCCCTGCTCTGGAAGGATGAGTGATGCTTAAGTGTCTCAGAAATCCTGGCTGCCTACTGCATATAAAAATATATTGGTTTATATTACTGTATATGTAGTTATTTATCTAAATATATGTATATTATTACATGTATAATATCAATATTTACACATGTATATTATTACTTAGAATCACAGAATTGTAGAATCATTTAGGTCGGGAAAGACCTTTAAGATCATCGAGTCCAACCATAAACCTAACGCTGCCAAGTCCCACTAAACCATGTCCCCAAGTGCCACATCTACATGCCTTTTAAATACCTCCAGCTATTTACGTACGTATACAATATCAATTAGCCTATATAATTATTATATCTTTTAATACATATTAGATATATATTTGCACTGTTACATATGCTGTATTTTGTTATTTATTGCTCCAAGTTCACCTTATGGTTAGCTAAAACTAGCCCTCCTTCCCCCTTTTTTTAACTTCCGAGAGAAATTTTATACTGTGTTCAAATCTTTGAATATGTGTACGTTGAGATTCTGAGGGGGAAACCAATTCATTTGCACTGGGAGTTACAGTCCCTGTGCTGCAAGTTGCTGTTCTCCTGCCCAAGTTGGGTGATTGCGGTGGTCCAAGACGTGACACCATCCCCTTCCCCAAGCAGGGGCCACAAGAGCAGTGGAGAAACTCTGGGGTGGTGGGTCCCAGTGCACCTGCTCTGCAACCCCGTGAAGCCACCACACACTCTTCTGACTAACAGCATTTGTGCTCCTGGCGAAAAATCAGTTGGTGTTTCTGATGAAAAAGTAAAATTTTCTGCAGGAGGTCATTTGAAAACTCCAGTTCTGTTGAAAACATAAAATTTTCCTTCAAAATGTAGTTTTGACTGATTCTACGCCCTATTGAGAGTGCGGTCCATTTTTGGGACCAAGAGCAGCACAACTGCTGTAACTAATTGCATCCTTTTAAAGCCTGAGCCACTCTAGAGAAGGATAGATCTCACCGGTAGGGTTTTTCTTTTCTTGAATGCCTGTAGGAATGTTACTACATCCACTCCCAAATTGTATTTTTCATACTTGTATTACCGCCTTTTTTAAGAATCAAAAGCTTTTCAATTTCTTAAATGGTTTCACAGTCTAAGATTGAGCTAGATACCTAGAAGGATAGAGCTGACAGAGAATTAGCAGGGATAAAAAAAAAAAATTCTGGCACAAATCACTGTTGCAACTTTGAATGAATACAGTGACAAGTGCTTCTTAGAATAGCATCTCTTAGTTGCTATTTGTGCTTTCTGTGAGGAAATGGTTTCTCAAAATCATATAGGGCTCAGTTCACAATTCCAAGTGGAAGTCAATGAAAGCACTTAGCAAACTCCTCTAGAGCAGTCCCTATCTACTTTTATTCCCTTCTATTTTATTTTACTTTTTTCTAATTTTATTTTTACTAACGCCTTCCTGCCTTGGATTTGACTGACGTTGCTAATCCTTTGAGAGATTGTAAATGCTCTGATTGTTATCAAACCTTGTTCCCCTTCATGGCTCAAAAGAGAATTTGACTACTGCATGTCCTACCAGCTTCCCTTGATGGATTTTGCCCTTCTAACCCTTTGAAGGGTCTCCTTTTAAAGCCAGCCCCTGGGGATATTTTAACAACCACCATGATCAAGGAGAGGTTCTCTACCTGTTAGTTATGCATCCATCTGCAGGCTCATTCACCTCAGTTAAATTAAATGTCCCCCTCAGCTGGCTCCTACGATTCCATAGGTGAGGGAAGGTGGTTGAAAGCCCCTAATTAGTTGAAAGGACGATTTTGCTCTGCTTGAGAAGTAGAAGCAAAAAGGTCTGGATGCAGATATGTATGGATTCAAAGAGCTCTTTGGCAAATTCATGGAAGGAAAAAGATCATCAAGGCTTATGAAATACAAAGACCCAACCCCTGGCTTGGGATACCCTCAGGATATGAGTTACTGGACACCAGGATATGCTGGGGAAATACCCCTTCATCCATATCCTGTTTTGATACTCCCTTTAGATCGCTATTATTGACTTCGATAAGACATGGGCAGATCTTGAGTCTGACCTGTTATAGATGATTTTAAGCCCTTACCATCACCTTCCAGCCCAGCATTCAGAGCCAGCTTGTGTTGTCCTCATCACAGGGGGGATTTCACCGCTGAAGACATCTGTTCCATTCTGTGAGTGGAAAAACGTAACGCTCTTCTACTGCTTGTGAGTCTCTTGGCAACACTTACCCAATGCTAGTGATTTGGCCTGCTACCATGCTGCTGTGATGGGTGCTGTAACAACTGAACTAACCGCAGCTGTGTATTAAGGTTAGGGTGTTGAGAAGACTATTTACCATCCTATTACTTGTAATGCTACGGTATTCTGTTGTACAGCCATATATTGACTGTGCTCTTGCTGAAATTACAGTATCATAAAGGTAGTGATCAAAAGTTTGCTCAGAATACCAGCTGCCTAAACAATACTGAATTTTGGTTACTGAATTACAGCCCCCTTGGAGGATTGGAATTGCCTCATCAAACAGATGTGTTCCGTGAAATCCGCTGGTGCTGGAGCAGCACAGGGAGGAACTGTGTTATAAATTATACCTTGGTTTCCATGCCCTATGTCCTGAAAAGGTCTGAAACTAAGAAATTTGCAGGCAAAGGAAATGAAGTGGCTTATGACATTTTTGTGTTGCCCCATTCGCTGCAGAGTCAACATGGCCATCAGCCTAAGTTGGAACATCACTAGGACTTGACTTCAAGGGGAGCAGGGCTTGAACCATGCACAGCCTCCTAGCAGGGAAGCCCAAAACCAGAGCTCCAAGTTATTCACACCACCGGGAATCTACACGAGCGACAAGGCTTGCAAAAAAAGGCCAGGTTACCAATGAGAGTCTCGGGCAAGTCCTGCAGCTACAGGCAGTGGGCTGAAACCCCCACCCGTGAGGGTGGACTGAAGATAACACGAAATAACGCAAGCGGGCCCGTGTACTCCCTTCTGCGTGTGAACAGGGTAAGGGATAACCTTGCCCTGAGTTTGAGAGGCAATTCTCCCCTCACCCACAGGACCCAGTGTGAGAGCACACGCTATACGAGTCCAACAGTTACCTCTACTGAAAGTCCGTATCGTGGCACCCGTCCTCCGTTGTGGCCGCCGGAGTTTATCAAACTCCCTTTCAGTGTTTCGTTAGAGTCTGATAGAAGGTCAGGAGAACGAGAAACCACCTGGGTGCAGAGCTTAATGCTCGCCACCCCCTCTTCCACCCGCCCGCCCCAGAACCGCGCTCCTGCACAATACAACACTGTTTGTCATTTAATTTCTTTAATTTCTTTAATCTCAACAAAAGGGACGAGTGAGGCTTTTCATTAAAGTCTTGTCGTCAGCAAATGAGGTCCCGGGGACTAGGAAGCCGGGGAGATGACAATTTTAGATAACGTGCTGAATCGCAGCCGGCGGTTTATCCATTTGCATACCCCGCGGAGCAGAGCAAGGCGCTGGGAGCTGAGGTGCAGGCAGGCGAGGTGCAGGCAGAGTGCAGGCAGCGCCGAGTCG
>NW_010516087.1:14110-24166 GCF_000687285.1 Phaethon lepturus
CGAGTCGGGGAGAGGCTCGGTGCAGCGCCAGCGCTCTGGGGAGCAGCTCTTCGCCCTGCCCGTCCCTGCACGAGAGGAGGCTTCCTTCCAGCTTTTGCAAAGTGGGCTCCTTTGCTTTTTCAGGTAAAAGTATTTACTGAAAAAACGTCGTGCCTTGCAAGTGAAAAAGGAGAGTTTAAACAGAAGGGCGAAGTAAGCTACCAGCACATCAAAGCGTGATGTTTTGGGTCAAACAGCATGTTTATCTTGTTGCGAAAGAGGGTTTCGTGTATTTTGTCAACAACCCTAGAAAGTATATTTAATTTCCTCTGAAATGTAGTTGTTTTCCTGCATGATTTGCTTGGCTGCCAAACCAACGATTCACCATTGCTTTAGGAGATGAAGATGGCAGATTAGGGAGAGTGTGGAACAAAGGGTTAGCAGTGGGATTTGGACATTAGCCCTGGCTGGATCAAAAATCAGCAGTTCTGAAATCTGAGCTCCTTCTTGGAAGATTTCACGCCCACCAGTACCTGTAGCGTGGTGCTGCTCCCCAAATGCCGCCGAGCCGTGGGCCTGTCACGGGTGCTACCCACACCTACTATGAGTGACGGCTCATAACTCACCCTGCTAGCGGTGGTACAAGAGGAAAGAAGCGTTGGAGAAAGACTAAATTATTAGTGTAAGTTTTGCTATAAGAGATGAAACTTTGAAGGAGCGGTGAGGCTAAGGAGCGAGGTCAGCGGGAACTAGGTCTGATCATGGCAGGAGCTGGAACAGCAGCAGAAATGACTCAGGCCATGACTCAATTTGGGCTTAGCAATAAAGGAATAAAACAAGAGCACTTTTTATTTCAGTTTATGATAAGCAAGAATAGCTATTATGGGTCAGAACAAAGGTATAGGTAACCCAGGGTTTTGTCTTCAAAGTGGTTCATGTGGACACCAAGGGATGTGTGTATGACTGGGGTGAGTACTTTGTTTTCTTGTTTTCCCAAGCAGTTTCAGCTTGCAGTTGCCTATTGATGTTTTTGTACTTAACAGCCCTTCGTGGATTCGTTCCCCATTCATCTGCCCACTTGCCTCTGAAACCCACAATATTTGGGTGGCAAAATTTCAGGGGGCAAAGTAGTTAATTCTTGCTCTTATAACAAATAGATGTTTCCTGTGCATGAACCAGCCCTCAGCCACTCTCCAAGCCTCACGAAGGTTAAAGCCGACCGTCAGCATTTGCCTGGTGCAAAACAAAACCTCTTCATTTCAGCTTGAACTGTGTGATTATTTTTATTCTTCAAACTTCTAAGTCTGTTTGGAAATGAAAACAGTGTTTTTTTGAAACAGTCAGAATGTTCCAGTTTGAAAACGGCAGGGTGAAAGCTCTCTTTTTTTTTTTTTTAATTTCTATTTTCTGGCCAAAATAATTTACAAAGGTTGACCCAGAAGGTTTTATCCTCTGTGAATCTGCATAATTCCATGGGCTTGTTATAAGGGGTATGTGTTCAGAGAACCACCTCCAAATATCCCACTCGTCGCAGCTCTCCTGCCAAGTGGTTGCTTTTATGTATTTACTTTGCTCACGAAACCTCATCTAGCCTTGTTCTTCTCTCTATCCATCATCCACACCAGACAGCCCATTGCTAGGCATTTGCTCAGCTGTGACCATTTCTCTCACAAAAAATGGAGGGCTTATTTATTATTTCGCTAACTGCCATGATTGCTGTTTTCTCTCAGCCTCTCCAGAGTGAACCCCTCCTCTCAAATTTGGTTTGCTTCACTGACCTTCTGCTGCTACTGGCTCTCCATCATCCCTGCTGCCCGGGACCCTCTCAGCATGGAGAGTACTCTAACTCGCGTTTCCGAGCCACGGCTGTATTTTTGTGCGAGCAGAGTGAGCCAACTCACCTGCTCCCCGGAGCTGAGGTTCACCTATAGTGCCGCCAGCACCGGGCTCAAGACCACTTCAGGACCCACTTGTGGGCTGGTGTAATATTCCAGTGCGAGAGGAAAAGGATAGCACCCTCGTTACTGCTGCTTCTGGTTTTCTCAAGCTTTTGACTTCACACAAGCAATATGCTTTTCCGTATTTCTCAACAGTCATTCATTCATTCCTCCCCCTCATCACCTTTTTTAAGCACTAATTTTAAAGCCTCAAGCAGTTCCATCATGTTTCAGTGCTTGGGCGAAGGCAGCAGCTAGAAGCACTGCCCAGCCTATGGGACTGTTGCCAACTCAAGAAGGTCTTAGAAACCTCCGAGGACTTCCAAGCCCCTTGCTCCTTTGGATTTAAGGCTGGCTGTTCCGCGCTGCCCTCCCCATCACCGGAGAGGACAGAAAAGCTCCGACAGACGTAGCCTGTACTGTGACCATGTGAATGGCATTTCTTTTTGGCTTACAACCCATTGGAAGCGGAATGGATGGCAAAGCCAAATCTTTGATACAAAGGAGACTTCACTTCCAAATTTCAGGTTCCTTACTCAAATAGCAAGAGCTATTCAATGAAGCATCATAGGTATTTCTAGAAAACAGCAAACCAATTTACTTTCCTCTGGCTCCTTTCTCAGACACAGCTGATGTGGCTCTGTACTTTTACTCCAATTTGTTTCCTGCAGTGAACAAATATCAAAGAAAATGTGAGCGCAAATATTTCAAATTTCCCGGTGCTCTAACGAGTTATGCAAAGCAGGATCTTATAATGAGAAATGGAAAAGGCAGCATTACCAGTTCCCACTGCCCTGTGTGCTCACACAGCAGCTGGGTGTGAGAAACAGAGCTGTTAATGACTCGAAGTGAGCAAACGATTTTTAGGAAAAACTTCCATAATGGCCCTAGTGCTGTTCCTGTGGGCAAAATCTAGAGGGAAAACACGGCTGCTGGTGAAGAATAAAGTTGCTAGTAATTCATATTCCTTGCAGGTGGTCTCTCTTTCGCTGTCTCTCGTTTGTCTCTCTTTAAAGCTCCATCTTTCTCCTTCTCTTGCATTTTCTGCCTGTGCCTTGAATGCCTGTATATTTGTGAAACTCCTTCTCTGGCCAGCTCCCCTTGCTTGCTTTAATTAGCTCCCTAGTATTTCTGAAGGAAAATACTCACAGGGCTCTCTAATCCCCTCAACGTGCTGACTAACTGAACCCCAGGAGATCCTTGCAAGAGAAAAACTGCAGGATAAAAGCAAGTGATTTCAGGCCTCTGGTTTCTTAATTAGCAGCCTACACACCAACAGTCCACAGGAGCCACTGTCTGACAGGAAGACTTTGTGCTCGTGCTCCGAAAAGAGCTGTCGGCTCCTTTTTGCATCCCTTGGAATCTTTGCTTGTCCTTTTCTCAGTACTCACTGTGCAACCTCTTCAGCATCAGTGGGACATGAAGGATGGGCGATGGGTACCCTGGTACCACCTCTGCCTCCCAGTCCCACCCCACCCAGGCCTCAGGGATGCTCTGCCAGTCCTCTGAAACACGAACAACTGAACGAACTGGTTAGTTAGCGGAGACCTGCTCTCACCATGACACAGTCCTCTCCATCCCGAAACAAAATGCTTAAGGCAGTTTGTTCCTAAGGCAATGCTCAGAAAATGCAAAGCAACGTCGCTCCGTTTGAACCTCTGGCTGCAGTGTGAGGTCCACCGAGGGCTGAGCGCGTGCTTGCAGATGTGCTCAGCCCAGCATCCAGTAGCATGGTAATTCCACTGGAAACATGAGCCCTCAGTCTGAAATGAGAAAGATGCACAAGGAGGGATGGAGACACCATCCAGTTGTCCCCAGGTCTTGAAAAATGTCATCTGTTTGCAGTTCTCTGAGGGTCTTTGGTTGTTTTGCAGGCTATGCTGTGAGATGCGGGTTTGCTATTCTCTACGATGAAGCGTAACATCTGACTGGCGAAGAGGCAGAGCGAGCTGAAGCCCTTTTCTGGAGATGGCTGAGAAGGTGGTTTGTGTCTACACAGGAGGTGAAGCACATCTGTGACAGAAGGTGGATATTTATGGAACCCAAGCGGTTTCTGGCCATTGTGGTGCTAGGCAGCCACCAGCAGCTTGTGTTGGGACCTCAGCCCTCCTAGGCTTGATCCATCCAAACTGAACAAATTAGACTCAGCGTTAAACATGCTGAGCCTTTAATGCCTGGGAGAGCTCAGGAGTTCAGGCCGTTCCTCACTTGCATGTTAGTGGAGATTCGTCATGGAGAATGGGGTAAGACCAGGCTTACCTGCCAGTGCGGGTGGACCTCTTACGCTGGACACAGGAGTTGGACTTGCAGGCTTTAACACTAGCTGTTGCATCCAGCTATTGCATGTTTAGCAGAGCTGGTGGCCAAGGTGCTACAGTTGTGTTGTCAGAAACCATTTAAGAGCATTTCATTTAGATATTCATATTAAGGCAGCCGGTTTTGCTATGGTTTAGCTGTTCCCTCTCAGCAGCCTTCTCCGATGCAAATAATCTCTAAATGCCTCCTTAGCCCCACTTCGCCTTATCTGTCGCGTGCCTTCGGTGTGCTGGAAATGACAGAGCCCGCCTGCTCATGAAAGCTGACATTTTCAAACCTGATTTTTAAATTGTAAAATACATGGCACGTGTCTTGCCAAAATCAGATGAAATCAAGTTAGTATCTGAAATGTTAAAATTACCATTTACATTTATATCAGAAATTAAAGCAAGAGGCTGCAGACTACATGCTTTGCAAGGATGCTAGTAAAAAAGCCACAGCCGTCCGCGCCCAAAAACTCATGCACGCATCACTCCCATAAAGACATTATTTAAATGCTGTTCGCTTGGCATCTTAGCAAATTTGCAATATTAAAAGTGACATTAACATCACAGGAGTGAAAGGTTTCAAATCACTACCAACAGAACAGAAGTGAATACATCTCCATGCAAGTACTTTATCTTCCTTTATTCTGTTAAGCAAGAAAGGGTATCCATAAAACAAAAAATGCTAGTAACTCAGCATAAAGCTGCTGTTTCAACTGGAAATTCAGCATCTTTGTGCTGGGGGGTGTGTGAATTCAAGCTTTGGTTTCATGTTAGGGCTTTGTTCTCTTGTTAAGCTTTGGTCTAGTTCGGCCCCCTCAGAAAATACCTACACAAGGTTTAGGTAACATAGATACCTGTGTCCTACTTCCAGAAGTGATGCAAACCCTTCGGGACAAACATGCAAAGGTATCAAGGCACTTAACTCCTACACAGCATGGGGGACATCATATATAACTATACAGCATAATAACGATAAATCTCTCTTCAGTAACTGTAAAGGGACTCTCTACAAATCGCGAAGACAAGACATTTAAATTTCAGATGATTGAAGTAAGCTAAAATGAAGCTCTACCAAGTGCCTGAATTCCCATTAAAATCTCGTTTCCTGTTCAGGTGTCTACATAAGGCCAGGTGCCTGCATACCCCTGCATCTGCAAGCCACATCTGGAAAGTAAACAGGGTATCTAGGATGCAAATTATCACTTCCAGACTTTGAAATGATGATTAGAGCCTATCTGCTTCTTTGGGCATCAAAATACCTTGAAATATCCGCAGTGTATTTGGTTACTTCTGGATAGGGAACTTTATCAGGCAATTTCAGTCAATCTGTCATACTTTGCACCAGAAGGGATGAGTCAGAGACAATGTCCCAGCTGCAATTTGGAGCTGAGAGCTGGTAGCTTCTTAAATGGCTCCGAATGTACTGAAAGCACTCATCTGACTAAGCCCAACTCTTACACCAAGCTTAGGTCAAAACCACCACATGGTTTGAAAAAAATTGTCAATAACTGGTGTGCCCAGAATTGGGGACGGAATAATCAGTGTGGTTGTGAACAGCCTTATTTTACTTTAAAGAGGCTTTACAGTGAAGTAGGCATCCAGATTGCGAAACTTTGATTAGTATGGATTAAAACCTGAGTAGCGCTTATTGCCCTGAGAGCAGGTCCATGTTATCCTGACAATCTACATGTTCTGTTTCAGAGCTGACTCACATCTGGAGTAAGCACAGGCAGAACTTTTCTGACTCCCCAACCCCAAAATCACATAGACCTATTAGAAGGCTGTAAGAAAAAGCAGCAGTTGAAGGCGAGATGGAAAGAAGTAGGAGCCCTCTCTGCTCTCTTTAGGGAGAGACCTCTAAGCTTCTGGGGATGACTGAAGGTGGTCCTACCAGCTCATGAAGCATGAGGATGAACTGAGCAGCATCTGAGCCCTACTGGTTTAGCTGGGTGACTTCCTAAGTGCAACCAGACACCATGGCAGTTGTCTGGTGTGTTGAAGAAGCCATGTGCAAAAGATGAGAAGTATTTTAATTAGCAGTGGATGAACTTCAAACAGGTCAGAGATCTGGTTGGCATAACCATGTCCTAAGGCAAGGTGTTCATTTTCTGAAGTGGAACTTCTGAGATCCATCAATTATTCTGGAAAGCTCATAAAACTATTTTCTGAGGGATTTGTAATTCCTGCTTCTATCCAGAGTGAGCACGCCATAAGAAGACCTTTTCTCAGGAGGTCCAAGCCAAAAAGAAAAGGGAAGATATGCAGAAGAATGTGGATTACTAAGGCAGAAAGCTAGGCAAGCTATTTCTTACTACTAAAAGTTTCTCAGCTGAGAGTTGGTTTGAATTGGGGCCAAAAAGTCCAGGTTACAGTGTGCTTTGTCCCTTCTCAATACGAGGTGCTCTGGAAGTATTATAATGACTTGAAAGAACTCAAAAGCTGTTGACCTTCTTTGATAACCTAACATATCGTCTTTCCATTTGAGAATGGCTCTTTGATTGAGGTTTTCACTTTTTTATTATTATTATTATTTTACAGATGTCAGATCAGCTACTCCTCTTTGTGACTATAGAGAATAAAAGATGATGGCAGATCCTGCACTTCCCAGCTAAGTGCTTTTGATCAGTGGTCAACACTGTGATGAATGCTTTTCCATTGCATCCTTCATCCCATGCATTTTCAAGGCTGGTTAGAAGTTGGAAGGCAAGACGAAAAAATGCTGCTATCCGACAGAATTCAATTTCCTGAAAAAAATAAATCATATTTTTTTTCCCCATGACCTAAATGGAAAACATATTGTTCTGAAAGTGCTGTTCAAACAGAATTACCGAAACCTTTTATCAACAAAGAGACCGTCATATATCAGACATCTGGTGTGGATGTCAATTATAATAATTAATTAGACATCTCCCCAGATGCCTGACACTACATTCTGTCAGCAGATTTTTTGACTTCAATCAAAACTCCTGCTGCATTATGCATGAAACTCATGGAGTAGTTGGGAGTTGAGGAGATCAGCTACAAATCACAGCTAAACACACTAAAGGCCTCCTGGTTCTGATGCTTTTTACCTCTTTTGAAGGCTGCCAAGTGAAGGTCACATACATTGATTTCTTTTCCTCCCTTAACAACATTTTCAAATGTTTTACATTTTTTCATGCAGAAGTTCAAACAAACAGGATGAGTGGGGAAGAATAATATATATATAAAAAAGGTAACGACTGCTGCTGTATCCTTGTGGTGGGAAAGAAGAAAGCTGCTCTCTTATGCAATCACCAACCTTACATGCAACCACAGTGGAGCATCTTCAGCTCTGCTGTGACCATACCAGCAACATTCTCCAGAAATGATCCTCAAAGACCACTGAAGAAGACGAAGACAGCCTTGCTTAATTCTTTTTTTCTTTTTTTTTTTTTTTTTTTAAATTAAGTTGCATATAAATTCATTCTTGGAACATTTAGTTCATTCAAAACAAACAACCTTTTTTGTTTGTTTGTTTTTAGTTTTAAAAAAAATACTTTCACATTTCCCAGGCAAAACAATTCATTTAGTTCTACTTGATTCAGGAAATCACTCCAGTCAAGCCCAATATATTTTTTTTTCATTGAGGAATATTTGAACAAATACATCACCAGCTTTATCTGTATAAGCAAGGGTAGAAAATACGTTTCAGACTAAGAACTAATAACTGTCAAGTACTTGGGCCCTAGTCCTGCAATTTGATCTTATTCTCTTTGCTGGGAATTGGCTCGTATTCAATGCGTGCACACTGACAGGAGCCTTAGTGTGGAAACACTTTGTAACAGGGACAGAATGAAATTCTGGTTTAAATCCCCGGGTTTTTCCTGTTTTCACCGGGGCAAACATTTCTGCCTATCTTTTATTTGTTCTATAAAGTATTTAGCACATGTTTGAACAGCATGAAATGATAAATGAATATGTAACTACCGTACACTTGCCTCTCTGGAGCTGGCAAGTTTCTTTCATTTGAAGGATTCGCCAATGAAAAACAGAATTACAAACAGCATGTGCATTTTTAGAAGAAAAAATATTTGTAGTAATCCATGTGTTTCAATATTTCATAAAAGTGTCTGGGTTAGTTTAAGTTTCAATACAAACAAAAAGAAAATAGATTTAGATTAAAATGGATTTTGCACTGAAATAAAACAAAGATTTTTTGAGGTTTCTATTTCCTTTCTCTATTTTCTCCTCTCTCCTTACCAGTAGAATATGGGACTGAATGAGAAATGAAGCAAAAAGTAATTTTTTCAAATTCACATGGATAAGCTTTGAGCGGTATCAACATGAAAAATGAGGATTCAATTATAATTATATTGTTCACGTTCTATGTTTTTGAGAAAAATAATGATTATTTTTTAACTTCTAATGACAGCTAATGGCACATTGTAATGAGGAGCGAGATGTGAAGCCTTATTAAACCCAAAGATGCGTATATGGAGAGTGAAAAAATCAGTGTGTTGCCACCAGCAGTAGGAAACACCATCTGAGGAGCGCGGGGCAGGTAATACCTGCTTATGCGTAATGAACGAGGATCAAAGTCCTAACGAGCAGAACAGGAACAAATCGCAGGAGTCGTCCGGAGACGCTGTCTGGATCCCAAAGCACGCAGCACTTACCGACACTTGAGGCAGCTTTGGGAGGACTTCTTTCAGTCACGCCCCTCCCCAAATCCGCGTTTGTCATTCGCAGAACAAACACGACACTGCTGAAAGATTTTGCATGTAAAGTTCATCTCCACGGGGTGTGCTGAGGAATTTAATCCATTAGTTAATAATTGCAATTAATTAAGGCTGGGGATTTAAAGTGGATTAGCTAAACTGCATTAAATCATTGTGTAAACACTAATATTTAGGAGCAGAGCGGCCCAAATTTAGCTCACTTGTCCTTGGGCTGGCTGATAGGCAGAGGAAGGGAAGAGGTAAACTTACAATGCACTTTCCTTCCACGTGGTTATTTTTGATGTGTTTTAGAGTAACTTTCCGCTACTTTACTTCGAAGGCACAAAATCTGGCCTTTACTCTGGAGAGTCCGTGCAGGGCAGCTAATGTCCTAGAAATTCATGCCATTTGCTGCAATTTCTCTGTGAAGAGAAAACCTCTGGAACTGGAGTACGCTGCACTGATTTATGCCACTTCAGCTCTGAATAAAAGGGTTGAGCCACAAGAGTTTAGAAGAGTTTAAAACACTTCAACTAGTGTTCGGCATATAACGCACGTTCATTTTCCTGAATGTCTTCATCTGGAGTCCCTGGGTGATGCTAGCGGCGCGGCACAAGGTACTAACCTGGATGGGCAGTGGTGCTGCTCTGATATTTCTCTTTTCTTCCGAAAAATGGAGCCCACAGTGCAGTGTAGAGCAGAATCACTCATTCAAGGATCAAGAAGATCCTCTCTATTTGGGCAAATGATGCAGAAATCAAAGAAATACCTTACAAGAGGAGAACAATCAAGAGAAGACGTTTGAAGAATTTCCAGGTGTCTGGAGGACGTAGCTGTTGCGTTTATTCATATACCATGGATGTATGCCTGTATGTTGATGGACAGAGACTAAGCAAAGCTTTGCAAGGTCCCATGATTCTGGCCTACATTTCTTTAGCAAATAGGGACAGTGCAATTTACAGCACTCTGAGAACAGAAGTCTGTTCAAGTGAGCATCCGTGCCATTGTGACTCCTGAGCCATTCACAAAGCCTCATACTGCAAGACACACTTTAAAAAATAAAATTAAAATTAAAATTAAAATCAGAATAAGAAAATTAAAATTAAAAATAAAAAATAAGAATAAGAATAATAAAAATAAAAATAAAAATAAAAATAA
>NW_010516088.1:0-1764 GCF_000687285.1 Phaethon lepturus
GGCCGGGGTGCGAGAGGAGCCCTGGTCTGCAGGGAGGGCGTTAGCGTTGCCCCTAATGAAGCCCCGCGCCGTTTCCGACGGCGGGGCGCACCGTGCGCTGCCCGCTGCCTCCTCCCAACGCGCGGCTGCGACTTAATGGCGGGGGTGGCGGGTGTCGGAAAAAAAGACTCTCAGCCCTGTGCAATGGGCAGCACTCTGCATAGCAGGGGTTTAAGCGCAGCGTTACACATAAAGGAGCGTTAGCACCAACAGACAAGCTGAATGGGCAGCGACAAGACATTCAGAAAAACACAATGAAAGGCAAGAAATTAACCTCTCCCCCCCACCTCCTGCTAAACGTTCTTAAAACGCTTCGTAAGATCACGACTCGCGTGATGCTCTGCAGGTACCGCTGCCTTCGTATTCCAGCCTGGCCTCGAGCCGCCCAAGCCCACCGCCCACACTCGGTTACCGGCAAAGTGGGGACACTACGTGTCTACATGGCTGTTATGAAGCCGAGTCCTCTCAGATTTCACACACCCAGATTAGAAGTATTAGAAAGAAAATGAGCAGCCTGCCAGATCATAGCCAGGGGAAAAAACTGCCGCTGTAACTAAAAACATGAGCACCTTGTCAGCGTCTGAACTGCAGGAGCATTAACTGCCGCAGCTGGAGCAGCCGAACAGTGGGATTTTGCTCTGGAAGCCCTTCAGATACTCCAGGTATCCACAACCTCTGCCGACTTTGTTTTATGAAGCTTTGTGAATGGATTCAGGTTTACAGAGTTTCTACAGTTGCTGCTCTTGGGAGAGCAGCCAGGAACTCCACCATCAAAACAGATCATCTGTCTAAAGATGGCAAGACACGCAGACCCCTGAGGGTGCGCTGGATAATAGCAGTAATATCAGTAACAACAGAGAGAAATGCCCTGCAGGGAGAAACCTGACTGCAGAACTTGGCATATTGCTCTTACCCCGCAGCTCCACGAGGATGTCTGCGAGACTGCCGGCGTTCAGCAGCGGAGGGAAGAGCCATCTCCACCAGCTGACTGGGGGAAGAAAATCATAAAAATATTTTCCACATGCAAGCAGCTGTGAATAAACCTGTCAAATATTTACAGGCCTGTCAGGGTATTTGTAATGGAGATCACAGTGTGGCTTTTGAATGTAAAAGCTTCTGCTTGGGAAGACAATCAAGTAAAGTGGATGCTCCAGGTCTATTGTTTAGCCCAAGAGCCGACCCAGCACTACGGCTTTTGCCGGCAGAGAGACCACTCTGGGGTCCTGGGAGGAATAGATTCCTATTCCAGAAAGAAACTCCTTCTCATAATGACATGGAGACTCGGTTCGCAACGACCTCTGTGTTCTTCCACTGTAGTCTACCTAATTAAGATTTACCCTGTGAAAGAAAAAGTGAAAAAAGCTGGAGTCAGGTGTGGGAGAAGCAAGGCACAACATAAAGAACCTGCATGAAGCGCACGGCACAGCTGTGAGGGAGGCACTTCCCTCAGCCCAGGATATGGGTTTAATTATTGGAGAAGTAGGGTAGGAAAATCCATCAATGGAGCAGGAAGAGAACGGCTGGGAGGAAGCCCGTGCTTCTGCCCCACCATCCCCACGTCAGGGACAGAGCAGCGCCTGGCACAGCTAAACAGGGAGTCTCCTGGTTTTCCGGAATCCCGGCACCACCACATCTGATGCCAATCCTCCTGCCCTACCTTCGGAGCACGTGCGCAGGGGCAGAACGAGGCTGGTGCTCGCAGTGACGCAAGGCGCAGGCCCTCAG
>NW_010516089.1:0-234 GCF_000687285.1 Phaethon lepturus
GTTTGCGGGTGCTGTTAGCCCACACTGCCACCACGCGGTCGTTCGGACCCCAAAGGCTGTCCCTAAATACGCTGCACCCCTTCAACCCCTCCGAAACACCTCCTGGGAGCCCCCCAACCACCACCCCACCACTACCATTGCCCCCTGCAAAGGGCGATGCTGCCCCTCGTTTGTTCCCACCATCCCTCGGCGGCAGCTGTGGGGCAGGGAAGGGGTTAAGGAGCCGGAGAGGAG
>NW_010516089.1:536-3495 GCF_000687285.1 Phaethon lepturus
GGCACAGCCTCCCCTCTGTGCTGGCCCCCTTCTCTCCCTCTCCCTCTCCCTGCTCCCTGACTCTGCTGCCCTTGGCTCTCTTGTCTTCTGCTTGTTCCCTCTCCAGCCCTTCCCCAGAGGCACCGGTGTGCATGCAAGCCCTGTGCCTCAGTTTCCCCTCTGTAGACTGCAGTAGGGTGCTGTAGCTGTAGCTTCTGGCATCCACCCAGAAAGCTTTTCTAGCAAAAGCCATCCTTATTTTCTGACCTAGGGGTCTGCTGCACAATGCCGAACCAGGATCCCAGCAGCCCACCATGGCACTCTGGGCTCGCGGCAAACTGTCTAGCTTGGCCCTTTCCAGAGGGCACGGTTGGGCTGCTGTTTGCCATCAGCGTCCTGCTCTGGTCCTAGACGCATCCCCAAGCATATTAACGCCGGTGAGGCCTGGGCTGCACCTAAGTGGGACCAAGGAGACCTCCAGGAGACCAGCAGCTCTGCAGGGCTGGGCGCCACGTCAGGGATACGCACAGACACGGCGTCAGGGGTGTCCCGTTGGTCATTGATGTCTCGAGGCTTTGGCATCCTCGTGGTGCTGGCGGCTCAGTGGTGCAGCGAGGGCACCCTCGGCCGACCCGCTGCGTGCTTTGCTTCTCTGGCACGGCATGCAGAGGGGTGCTGGGTTGGTGCACGGCTCCCCTGCGCCAGCGTCGGTATGGGCTGCCCCATAGGAAGCCATGGTGCATGCACCGAGCTGTGGGACTTGTGATTTGCCCTTGGAGTCCTCGGGGGAAGGAGTTTCCCAGCCTGGGGGGATGCTCCTTGAACACTTGCATCACTGCATCCTGGTTTGCATCTCATTTTCAGTAGCTGCCATGGGTAAGGCATCTGCCTGAGCGGCAGGGAGGAGCGCGGTTAGCTGTGTGGTGGGGCACACTGCCTGGACCATGGTGGAGTGGTGAGCAGAGATGAGGCAAGCTGAGGCTGACAGGCTTGCTAGGTTTGTTTCAAAACCTCTTCTTGGAGAGAAGTGCGTGTCCTGGAACATCCTGCAAAGAGCACAGAGTGCATGTGCATCCGGGAGGGCAGAGTCCAGTGTGAACACTTGGTTGGGTTTAAAATTCTCTTCTGCCTCTAACCCCTAGGACCAGCAGCCAGAGGAAGGCTGCTCCCCGCTGCATGCTCTTGTCCTGTCTCCAGTTGCCCCCGTGTCTCTTGGGAGGCAGGGCCCTGGGATGGGGTGCTCTGCTGAAAGCGTTAACACAGCCAGTCCTCCTGCAGAGCTGAATTTTCTCTGCTGGTTTCAAGTTGTTCCTCCTCATCTTGCCCTAAGCGGTCTTTCTTCTTCCCTTTAAGGACCTCTGGTCTTTTGGAGGATTATCCCTCAAGAAGTTTATCTCTCCCCAGGGACATGGCAGAGAAAGACATGTGCACTGTAGCTTAATGGGGTCAAGAGAGCAGCACCTCCTCCCCATCAGCAACGTCTCTGCTTCAGCCTTAAAGACAATTTCCCCTGGTACCTGCCAACCTCCTCTGTCATTCCGTCTCGCATTAGAGCCGGTGGGCTGCCAGGGGAGAAGGTGAGCTGCTGTGCACAGCCCACTCCAAGGGTCTCATGGGGGACCTCAGCAGCGGACATGGGACAAAGGCTCCCAGATGCTTCGAACAGCTGATGAACACATACTGGGTTCCCCTTGCAAACTGTGTCCCCTCCTGAGCTGGCAGCAGTTGAGAGTGGAGGGATGTCCCCGTGTTCAGGACCTGGTGATAACCCCACCTCAACGGGTAATTGCTCTTTCTCTTATGCTGATGTGCCGATCCAACAACTACCCGAAGGGTTTCTACTGCAGCTGGCACCTGCCCACTCCCACCTACATCCCCAACTCCTTTAACATCTCCGTCATGTAAGTGCCCGGGAAGGAAGGGTACAGTGGGGTGAGTTTTTGTCCCTGCAGCCTGGAGCAGGTCCCGAGTAGTGCTGTGAAGTCTTGGGGCAGTGAGTCTGAGTGCTGAGCGTATGGGATTGGTGCCCCAAAAATGGGCCGGGGGAGGATGCTCCAGTGAATTCCAAACTGAATGCTTGGCACTGGGGCTTTGTCCCAGGAAAGTTCCAATTTCTTCAGAGATGACCAGGAAGATCCCCAGCTCCCAGGTCCCCCTTCCATGCCCCCCAAGTCTGCAAGTCCCATCCTCTCTGCAGCACTTGTTCACAGTGGAGGTTGTGCCCTCTGGTTTTTGGGACATTTAGCACAGCTTCTACCATGCACTGGCTGTGGCCAGGCAGCAGCAGTGTCCCTCACCTAGAACTGGCCATAGCATGGCATCCTCCTCCACCTTGTGCTCAGGTCCTGGCACAGCCCTTATACAGGCTGGTGCCATGCATTATCTTCTGGGGCTTGTGTCACCAGCAGAAAGGAGACCCCATTCCTCTCACAGGAGGCACAGAGCCAATCCCAACCCCAGCAGGGTCTCATCCTTTTCTGGGGGCCAGCCTGAGGACATTCACCGCAGTCTCTGTCCAGGCTTAGGAAAAAGCATTATACACATGAGCCTGCAAAATTCCGCAGCAGGAGGAAAGCAGCCCTTTGGCTGCGGCAGAGGCTGGTGCATGGGGATCACCAGCAAAGCAGGGACACAGCGCTGCTCCTTCTGCCTCCTCCCTCCAGCAGCATGGGTGCATCCCCACCTTAAGCACGGCTCCATGGGTAACACCTCTTCTCGCTTCTGCTTTCCAGACACGGCACGAGGGAGATGGTCTGTGAGAAGGATGTCTTTCCCAAAAACAGGTGTCACATCCGATACCTCCAGCTCTTCTCGACGGTGAAGTACAAGGTGACTCTGACAGTCACGAATGCTCTGGGCAAAAACTCTACCACTCTCACCTTTGACGAGTTTGCCATAGGTAACTTCCGCGGCAGCAACTGGCCTCTCCGCGACGGTGTTGGGGGTGGCCTGCTCTGCATGCAGCGTGGCCCTGCTGGAG
>NW_010516089.1:3825-6239 GCF_000687285.1 Phaethon lepturus
CATGGGTACTTTCCGCGGCAGCAACTGGCCTCTCCGAGACGGTGTTGGGGTTGGCTTGCTCTGCATGCAGCGTGGCCCTGCTGGAGCCGGGGAAGGGGCAGGCTCTCCAAGGGGACCCTCCGCCTACCCATGCATGAGATGGAGCTGGGGTCTGAGCCACGCTGGCATCCTCCCCATGCCTCTGATTCTTATGGCCCTACTGTAACTGATTGCTGGCACCTGAGCATCCTGGGGGAGCCAGGCAGGATGCCCACAGGCAGCCCCCATGCTGGTCCCGTCAGTGGCCTGGTGTCCTGCCTGGTCCCATCCCCACTGGTCCAGGTCTCCCGTGGTCACTGAGTTCCTCCCTGCTTAGGGCTGGGGAAGCAGCTGTTACGTACCAGGGCAGAGGGCTGTGAAACTGGTGGGGTCCAAATGTCCTTTTTGCCCCTATGAGTGTTCCTAAAAGAGAGGTTTGGTGTTTGTGCTGGAAACAGAGTCATGGGAATTAGGCCTGGAAGAGAAATTAAAATGTGCCATCCTCTTCCCTCCATGCCTAACCAGGATAAAGCCCTCCCAAAGTCATCCTCCACCTAAAATGCTTCTAAAAACCCTGTTCCCTGCTTTGCACCTCTTCACTGCCCTACCCAGGCAGAGGATGCTGTGCAATGTGGGGCAAGGAGCAGCACGCGCTGGGGACCAGGGTGTCTGTGCCGCCGGGATGCTGCCCAACCATGTCCAGACCCACCATGCAGATGCTCCTCTGACTGTGAAGGACTGGCGTGGACCGAGCAATTCAGTGCCAAACACGGCAAAGCAGGGCACTGGGCACAGCGCTTTTGCCACCAGCCAAAGCCGGATTACAGCCGGTGCTGTGACGAGACTGTTCATCCTCAAAGAACAGGAAAAATGGGAGATAATAGAGTTCAGGAACATGTCGAAAAACAATTTGCTGGTTACATGTGGCAATTACTGGACCAGAAAAACAAATAAATGAATCCTTGAAGTGCAGCCAGCAGTCAGTCTTCGCCTTCGATGTGCTGCATGTCCCAGTCCCGAGCGTCTGGAAGTGCCCTAATGCAAGAAGAGGAGCTGCACTGCTATCCCAGATTTTCCCTTTCTACCCCAAATCCTGGAAAACATCAAACAAGAAATAAGGTGCCAGCTCTGAACAGAGCAGGGAAATTACTTTGGAGCAGGGTCTGTCCTGCCATGTCCCTGCAGCTGCGGTCCATATCTGAAGCTTGTATTTGTCAGTGCGTTGCGAACGTTGATAACAAGGCTTGGCAGGAAAGTGGTGGAGTTTCAGTCATTTGGGTGCCTTTAAATGGAAATTGTTGTGTTTGTGGAAGATACACTCCCTAAAAAATGACGGTAACGTCCAGCCTGCAGGGCCTGGGGCAGCAATTAAGCTGCATTTTCCGAGTTCCTTGCATTCCCTCCTGCAGGAGTTCAGGGCATTGTCCTGTAACATACGCATCCCACCCATGCCCTGCCTGGCTTCCCAAACATCTGGTCCTCTATCCAGCACACAAGGGCAATCCCTCTGGGAAGCACACCCAGCTGCAAGCCTCGGGCATCCCAGCACCAGCACAAGCCAGATCCAGCCCAACAGTTTGAACTGAGCCGCGGTCAGAGGAGCGGTGAGCGAGGCCAGCGCTGCCCCGGGCTGGCCGTCAGCACGGGTGCAATATCGCTGCCTCTTGCAAGGGTGCCTGCAGGGCTGCGGGGTGCCTGGACACGTCCCGGCAGTTGGGGTGGGAGGTGAGACCCCCAGCACCACATGGCAGATGCTCTAATACCCTCCAGGATGGCACCTGGGGAAGGGATGAAGGGCCAGTGCCAGTAGGAAGGGCCGTGTCCTGCACCCCGCAGCCAGCACGCTCCCATAAAACACTTCGATACCTAGTGGCCTTAAAATCTCCACGTTCTCTACGGCTATGGAATTCTCCTCCTCAGGATTCGGTACAGCCACCGTGCAGGAGCAGCATAGATGTGGTGGTGATTGAATGTTCAAGCAGACAGCCAGCAGGCTTAGCGGTCCTTACAGGATGAACTCATCTGCTGCCGGTCAACAGCCACCTACCCCGAACAGAGCTTCTCCTTCCGCTCTCCCGGTGTTTCCAATTAAAACAAGTGCGCTGCATTAGTGTATTTTGCCACTCAAAACCATGGGTTGCCTGCTCTCCTTGCAGAAGCTTCTGCATTTCAGTGTCTCTTCTGGCTCTTTTCTCTGCAGCTGTACACCCGGGGCTGTCTCCCAGCGTGGTGGGTGCTGGCAGCGTGGATCTAGCACACAGAAGGTTCCCTGAGGATCTCTACCAGCATCAGCTGGGCTGAGATCTTAGCTTGGAAGTTGTGCTGGGTTTCGCTCTGCTAGATGGAAGGGTGGAAAACCTATGTCTCAGGACAACGCCATTGCATCGGCTCCCTGG
>NW_010516089.1:6297-7751 GCF_000687285.1 Phaethon lepturus
ACGCATCCTGCGGAAAGGGAGAGACAGTGTCAACGAGTGACTGCATGACGCTTCTTCTAAAATCCCAGGGCTGGGAATGTCAGAGCCTGCCTTGTGTTTTCTCCTTAGCCTAGAGAAAACCATCACACCTTCTGCATGGAGGTTAAGCCCCAGACATGAAGCCCTGCTCCCGTGCCCTGCCGGGGACGGAGCAGCCGGGAGCCAACACGAGAGCAGTGCAGGGCTGGCAGCTCTCCCTGCTGGCACCGTCTGAGCCAGGAGCAGACCCACTGCTGGGACAGACCACCCACCCAGCCTGGGCAAACACAAAAATCCCCCTGGGAAGGCATGACCTCCTCTGGTTCTGCTTCCTCTCTCCTTCCTCCCTCCCTGGAGCCCCCAGCAGAAAATCCCTTCCCCAGCTGCCTAGAAGATGGGCTCTAATTGAGTGGAAAATGACTGGTACTTTCTTTTGCTGTCCCGAGCCCATGCCTTGCTGGCGGTCGTGCCGTGCTGGTTATAAGCAGCCAGCTGCGAGGGGTCACTCTGCATTGTCATTTTCAACGATGACTGGAAAAGCTTTTCCAGCCCTCTGACCCCCATCTCTCATCGGTAGGAGATCCAGGCTGCCTTCCTCCTCATCTTGCTCCTGGAAATTGTTTTCATAATTACGTCTTGTGCAAAGGTATCAATATTAATAAAGGCGAGCATGGGGAGGGCAAGGTTTTGCAAAGCCCTGCAGACATCAGGGCTCCAGCCCAAGGCAGGATGAGGTGGGAGAGGGCCTGGAGGCAGAGGAGGGTGCCAGGGAGGACACATCCCAGAGGTGGTGTGTCAGGAGCTGCCACCTCCCTCGGGATGGCTGGGACAGCATGGGGACATTTGTGGCCCTCCAGGACACAACCCCACCTTCCTCGCTTGTGTTTCAGCCCAAGAACCAGGTAGCTGGTGCATGTGTCTCCCAGGAAGGCAGGGACATCACCACCACGCTGCAACACCCGCATCCCACCTCATTGCCTTTCTCCTAGTGTAAGCCTGGGGCAAATTAGGAGGACAAGATGCACAGCATTAGAAGGAGGACGGCAGCCTTGGATGGAGCCTTGCAGCCATGGGTGCCTTCCCCAGGTCTGCCACCCATCCCTTGTGTGACCATGGGAAGGTCATTTGATGCTCCCAGCCTCTGGCTCTGGGGCAATTAAGACACAGAGCGTCTTGGAGGGGCTGCATGAGGACAAACATGCCCGTGTCTGTACAAAATTCAGAGTCTCTGAACACGAGTGTACAGTTGCCTAGGCAGAAGGTCAGCTCAATTCATACTACTTAGGGAGGCAGAATTAAATTACCTAGACTGACATTTGGCTAAGACATGGAGTTTAATATCCCTCTGCTCGTGGAAAATGCCAGGGGATATTTAACGGCCGCAAGGGATCCATTTTAGCGCTCATCGGAGAGACGGGAGGGCGACGGGCCCCTCC
>NW_010516089.1:7928-8484 GCF_000687285.1 Phaethon lepturus
CCCCCCGGTGTCCCAACCCCTCGCTTGCCCACAGCAGCCGAAAACCAAGCGGGAAGAGCTGCGAGTCGCCTCCCAGCCAAGTCCCCTTCCCAGGAATGTCTGATGATGCTCCCTCAGCTCTGCGGGGTAATATTACATCTGGGTTTGTAGCCACTTAACCAGTACTCAGCCTAATGCCCATCGTCCATTATTATTATTACTATTATTGCTTTGATTAGGTTACTGCCTGCAGGCCCTCGCTGTGGACAGGGCTCTATTATGCTGGCTGATGTACAGCCAGACAGCCCCTGCCTCGCGCTGTGCGGGCTAAATGGAGGCAGACAAAGGCTGGGGACGGAGGAGCGCTCGTCCCCGTGCGCAGCGCAGGGACCCGGCGGGCTGCAGAGGACAGAGGACTCCCTCAAGGTCACATAGAAGTCGGGGAGCTGGACACAGCGTGTCTCCCCTCGCGCCTCAGCTGGCCCCTATGGGACCGGCCCCGATGTTCCCCATGGTGAGCACAGCGTAATGAGGCCTGTCCTAAAAGATGTAGATCTCTGTCCTTGCTGGACCGGCT
>NW_010516089.1:8703-8944 GCF_000687285.1 Phaethon lepturus
GGCGCTGCCGTCCTCGCTGGGAGCCAGGGCAGCCCCGCTCTGCGCGCCAGGGACGGTCTCCAACCCACAGGAGTGGGGCTGGGGGTCACGTCCCTGCAAAGCGGGCGGCTGACTCCACCTCAGCATCAGGGCATCTTTTTCTTTCTTTTCCTCCAACCCACCACAGTGGCATCTTTCACTGCTGCCCCAGCACCTGTGCCCTGCCTGGCACAGCAGCCCTTAAGCATCCCTCTGCTCTCTG
>NW_010516089.1:9194-13832 GCF_000687285.1 Phaethon lepturus
AAAGCAAGCGGAGGAATTGCACAGCCATCTGGAGCAGTTCAGTGCGGCGCAGCCCCAGCAAGTCTTCCCTCCTGCTGAGGATAAAGCTGTAAATGGAAAATTGTGTCCTGTCCTGCCACGGAGAGGGGTCAGTGGGGGCTGGGAGGTGGCACTAGGCACCCGTGGTCAGGCCCATGGATGCTTGCTCACCAGCCGCTCCTCGAGCCCCCGGGTGCATCCTCTGAGCACCAGGTGCAGGGGGGATGGAGGAAGCTGTCCAGCCCTCCCTTGCACCCACCACGGGCACAGGAAAGGCGATGGGAGGCTGGAGGGGCTGTCAGGGCGGTGGTGAACATGACGGTGAAGGACTGCAGCAGGGTGTGTGCCAGGGTGTGGAGCAGGAGGGCTGGAGAGAGGGAGGTGGTGGTGGGCTGTGTTTTGGCGGGGAGCAGGGCCAATTCTGGTTGGGCTGTGGCTTCATTTCAGTGACGCACCTCTGCCTAACCTGCAGCCAAGAAACTGTGTTTGAAACCATCACAGGCTTTTTTCTCGTCAGAGGAGCAAGGTGCAGGGAAGGTGTCTTCATGGGGACAGTTGCTGTGATGCCAACATCGTCCTGGAGCAGAGATGGCAGCAAACAGCACACACACTCCACTTGCAGCAGACTGGCCCCACATCAGCACCTGGTCCCATGTAGCTTCAAGCAGAGGGAGAGATGACCTTCATGCATAGGGAAGGACTGCAGGCAAGCAGGCAGGCAGGCTAGCGAGAGAGCAGCTCACTTGCCACGACCGCCTCCTTCCTCTCCCAGGAGAGGCAATGCCGCTATGTGGTCATCACCTCCCACCTGCAGCAGGTGAACCCCTGGGGTCAGCATGGAGGAGAAGACCTCTGAGCTCTACCAGGCAGGGAGGGGCTTCCCCATGGCCCCAGCATCCCTGCTCAATGGTTGGGAGTGAAGTTTGATGCTGACACCTTCACAAGCTGCTGCTTGAGGTGGTCATAGCCAGGGGACCATGACTCAATCCAGAGATTTTCAGGCCAGGAGGGATCCATTGGCCTGCACGTGGACTTTGGAGGGGGTTAAGAGCCTTCCTGGGCCTTCGTGTGCACAATTCATGTGCATTGCTTTTCTCAGAGTGAACAGAGAGCCCTCGTCCACCCCAGCCACAGCTGTGTGCCCAGCTGCCCATGCCAAGCTCCTTCCTGGCCATGAGAAAAGCAGAAGCATGGGTGTACCAAAATCTCAGCCTTTTTGTAGCTTTGCTATTGCAAACTGAGAGTTTGAGCTATCAGGAGGTGAGGAAACCCTTGGTGAGGAGCAAGGCTTGCTCTGCAATGGGCAATGCCATTCATCACAGCCTGACTGTGTTTTGCTCCCAGCACTCTAAAAGTAGCTGCAACTTCAAAGCATGTTGCACAGCTCGCAGCCAATAAATATTTCCTTGAAATACTTGTCAAGTAGCAAGATAATATCCCCATATCCCAAAAGCAGACCAGGTCTGAGAGATACCTTGGGTGGAAGGTGACCACAGCAGTCCTTCACCCTTGACAAATATGATGTGCCAATGCTTTGAATCCCCATTACTCCAGCCCTAAATCCAAGGGCCAAATTCCGTGGGTCAGACTCCCAGAAATCAAGAGGTGCAAGGAAAGTGCTGGATTTGGGCTTGGTGGGCTCCTCGCCCCAACCCAAGTAGCCCTGGGGAGGAGGGATGCTCTGTGCCCTAGCCAGGTTGTTTCTGTGGGTCTCAAGGCACTGGCACTTCCTTGACAATGGTTATTTTGAGCCAGGACAGCCGTACCACTACCCTGGACAAGAAAAGGTGATTGTCGTGGTTTACATCAGTTTGGAAAAAAGGTTTTTTTGCGTGTTGGCTGCTCCCCTTGGAAAGCACACGGTGCAAAGCCCAGCCAGTTATGCCAAGGAGTGTAAGGAAGGTTGCCAACACACAAAGCTTTACCAGTCACCCTCTTCTCTTCCAGTAAAGCCGGACCCTCCAGAGAGCGTGGTGGCCAAACCTGTGCCCAATAACCCTCGGAGGCTGGAGGTCTCATGGCAAAACCCCTCGTCCTGGCCCGACCCTGAGTCTTTCCCGCTCAAGTTCTTCCTGCGGTACCGGCCCCTCATCCTGGACCAGTGGCAACACGTAAGCAACGCTGAGCTGGCCGGGACGGGAGGGAGCAGGGGGAGCTGGTGCCTGGGAACAAGCTGCACTGTGAACAAGTGGTCAGGGGCCAAAAAAACCGTCTGTTTACTGCCTAGGCACCCCAGACCCTGTTCCTCTCCTTCTCTGTCTCTCCTCCCTTCTCTCTTCCTCTCAGTCTTTCTTTTAACTCACATTCTGCCTGCAAATGGCTCTGCAGGCTCTCCCCACTCCGCATTTTCATCCACAGCCCGTATCTACTTTCCATACATATGTTCTATATAAAACCTGCCAATGAGATGTGAAAGGCATTTAAAGTATAAATGTCACCACATTTAAATGTGCTTCTGCCACATTTAGATTTTGAACTGAAGATAAAATACCGCTCGCCGTAACTCAGAGCACAGTCGTGAAGCAATTGCCGCAATGTTATCGTCTTTCTTACTTTTATTTCTTGTTTCTTTAAAAAAAAAAACAGTCAGTGAAATCCTTGGCAGCCCGGAGGACAGATATCATTTGTTAGCTGCAGGAAGATAACGAATAGGCTTTTTTTTTTTTTTCTCTGTGTGCTCTTGCATGCTCAGCTTGTGAAGGAAAGCAATCTGCCACTTGAGGAGAGGTGCTGCTACGCTGGCATGGCTCATCCAGCATCCCCTCTGTGCTGAGCTGGGCCAGTCAGGTGCTTTGCTTGGTAAACTGTTTTGCTAAAAAAATAAAAAGACAAATAGGAGGCAGCACTCGGTCCCCAGGGAACTCATCTGCCTCGTGAAGGCAAGTGGGGTTTTCTGCCAGCCAGCTCTTTGGGAGTGAAGCAGCTGAGAGAGGCGATGGGAGGCTTTGCTCATGTCTCTGCAAGATGTTGGTCTCTCAGCGACTTCTTCTTTTTGCATTGGTTGGGTTTTTTGACGAGGCAGTGCCGCAGGTCGTGTTTCAGATTGAAGCATTTGCTGATGGCTTTGAAAATCTGAGAAGGGCTGGGAGAGTATTTTCCTGCTTGTCTCTTTGCCCTTCGCTTCCCTCCTGGGAGCGGGAGTGTATCCGTGGAGCATCCCGAGGGGTAGGAAAGCAGAGGCGGAGTTTGGGCATCAGTTTGCTGTGGATTTTTTTTTTTCACCTAGGGGGAGAAATGCTCAAATTGTAGAAGTTGTGAAGAAAGGGGAAGGATAAATGGGAAATACCAAACACAGCATCAGTTTTTTCAAGGTGTGAAACTGTTGTGTTTTTACTGATGTTTTTACCCTACCACAGCCTGATCCAGCCAAGCACCCTGCAAGTGCAGGGGTTTGCATCCAAAAATGGTGGGACAGCCAGTGAGCTGCCCCCCACCTCAACACCCTTGGGGTGGCCGGTCCCTCCATCACTGGCTATTTAGGTACCATGTTCGCAGGGTCAAGCCATGCTAGTCCCCTCACCGCGGGGCCTCTGCGGGGCCAGTGTGGCCTCTCCATCAGTGCTCTTGGGCAGGCAGCGATGGTAGGAAATACATGGAGGTGCTGGTGACACTGGCCGCAGGGTTACCCTGGCTGGAAAAGGCACTTCTAGGGCAGTAAAAACTTGATTTCTCCTGTTTAAAGATACCCTGAACTGTGGAGAGAGGTCAGGTACCAGCCCTCATGGTGGGTGCAAGGAGGGCTGGGAAAAGTTCATCTCCTGCTTTTAATCAATATCCCCTTGAGAGACATGTCACTGGCTGATGGAAAAGTGTGTTTGGGGAATAATTTGCTCAATGAGCAAGTGCAAGCATTCAGTGAGTGAGGTACCAGCCTTGTTTTCTGACTCTCTGCCCTGCCAGCTGGGTAATGAAAAATCTGATTTGTGGATGATTTGAGGAAAACTGACACTATTCATCAGATGAATTATTTGCGAAGCCTAATTCAATCAGCTCCCGAACACCAGGGGATGGCAACACTGCAGCAGCCAGAGCTGCTCTGACCCTAGATCCCCTTGGCATACTTAGTCTGCTTAGACCAGCTGGGCAACCTGAAAATGCAGGGGTTTGCACCCAAAAATTAATCACACCGATGCCAGCATGCCGGGAACATGCCCAAGCCACCCTGAGCTCTGCTTTGCTTGACCTATTGCTTCTTGAGACCTTGGGTGTGTCCCTGCCCTGCCCCAATCCAGCCAGGAGAGGGAAGGGGATGGTCTGGTGGGACCAAGCCTGGCTCAACCACCCAGCTCGTCCCGCAGTGGTGGTGTTGGGTCTCCCCTCAAAGGGACCTGAGAGAGGATGCAGTGGGCAAGCAGCAGGACCCACACTTGCACAGGCATGTCTTAATTCTTACTGAGGTGGAAGTCTCCTGCCACAAGCTGCCCCCTTATCTCTGCTCTAGCTGTCCCCACCGGCTGCTGGCACAGAAAAGCCATTGCACACACCCTGCTTTGCTGACAGCAGGACCGCGTGGGAGCCCAGCAGGGAGAGGAGAATTCACCGCCAGCCAGGAGGAGCTGGGTAACCACATCCCCATGCACCCCTGGACCCCACGCCAAGCCCCATCTCTGCCTCCCCGCG
>NW_010516089.1:13861-14250 GCF_000687285.1 Phaethon lepturus
CTGCCCCCCCCTTGGCAGCCCCGGGGGAAGCCCGGCATCCATGCCGGATCAAGCCTGCAAGGGAGCACTGGGGACTGCCCAGAGCCATGAACATCCATCCAGGCCCCGCTGGCACGTGGTGGTTTTGGCAGGAGCAGCAGCACCCCTTTCTCCCCGCTGCCTCCCGTTCGTTGCAGGGTCTGATTTATGCACAGCACCTCGGCAGGCAGGACCAGCACTAATAGGATCAGATGGATGTCGAGCTGTCGAATACCATAGGGCCTGATTCAATCAGCATCTGCTTTCTCCCAGGCTCTTCCTTTCAAGATTTTAATAATGCCAGGGCTCGGCACCAGAAGATGAAGCTGTCCGTGGCGGGGGCAGTGGGTCTTGCCCAGAACGCCCGGGCC
>NW_010516089.1:14422-16786 GCF_000687285.1 Phaethon lepturus
CAGCAGCGCCTTTCCGCTCAGGCCACTTAGCAGCTCTCGTATCGCAGTTTGCTCTGGGAATTATGTCGTGCTCTGGGAATTATTGTTGTGGAGAGATGATGACGACAACGAGTTTCCACGTAAGCGTGCGGCGGGGCGTGCGCGCGTGCTGGATGCTCCTTGCATCATAGTGCAGCAGCTCCCTCGAACCTGGGCACCGGCGTTTCCCAGCTGTTTGGGATGAAGACCTGTCACATCGCGTCATGCTGGGTGGCCACCAGCTCCCCCGCACCCCACCAGCACCGAGCTCACTCTGAAACTCGACCAACTTTGAAGTCGTGCTCCTCCCTTTCTGGAAGAGGGGCTGGTGGTTTCTCTGCTGCCAGAAGAGAGATGGGATACTTGTAGCCTAAACAGGTTTTTTTATTCTCTCCTTTTGGCAGAATCTCCGCTTCTGTCTCCTAAATATAAAACATTAAATGTTTAGGGTATCCTTTATTTTTCTCCTGCTTTTAAGTTTGTAATTCAAGCCAGATTAGCGTGGTTTCCTCTTCTGTTTTATAGCCCCATCCTGGCCCCAAGCGAGCTCTTCTAATGCTCTCAGATGTTCCTCTAATGGCTTACCTAGGCTGGAACTGGATACCCTTTCCTAATGGATTGCTAATAGCCTGTTTCTGGTTTTACAGGCTCCTTCAGTTAACTCGCAACAGCAGCGATTGCCACGCTCACACATGCGATCTCCCCGCAAGCACATCTGCACGCTCACCCCTGGAAGCAGGCGGGTGGCCAGGCACCGTCCTGAGCATCTTTGTGGGGCCCAAGGGCAGGTCTTGCACCCAATTTTCTCCCACACTGTAGTGTTTTCTGGAGCAGGATCTCCCCTTTTCCCAGTTTTGGGGGGAAGATCTCATGCACTGAGCACTGACCAACTCAGTGCATGTCCCAGGAACATGGCAAGGCTCAAAAGGCATTTCTCTAGCAGAATCAGAGCTGGCGGCCAGGCCGAGGGAGGATTTCCTCTGGTGGGTTGCCAGCAATTTGCAGATGCTGTCGCAAAGTCTAATTGAACCCATTGGCCACGCTGACAACATGAAATGTTAACGAACCGTGAGGCGGGCTGTGCCTCAGATCTTGCGATTTGCAGTAAAAGGTCATGAGATATTTAAAGCTAATAATGTGGTTGGGTTCTCTCCTTCCTCTTCTGTTTTGGAAGCATTAGAGCCATGTCCGTGAGCATTTGCAAAGGCTGGAAACGTTCTTCTTTGGAAAAGCAAGCAAAGGTGCTCCCACCATCCCAGGATTTTAGGATCTGGGGCCACAGAGCCCCCAGTGCAGGCGTTGGTGCCGGCTCTGCTGCTGAGCTGGTCTGATCTGGGCAAATGATGGGGATTTGGGGACAAGAGTGGGCAATTCGTGGGTATCGGCAAATAGTTAGTGGTTGGGTTCGTTACTGTGAGGAGGGCGTGATCCTCTGTGCCAGCCACCATCACTCATGTGCCTGGGGTGGCTGCCAGGGTGGGCTCAGGCTCATCTCCCAAGGCAAAGCAACATTTTTCGGTCAAATAGGTGAATCCCACAGGCTATCTCTGGAAGTTCTTGCCTTGGGGCAGCCTGAAATAACCTGAAAGTGCCTGCTAATGCGTATCCTGCCTGCGACGGGCGAGGGGAGGGGATGGAGCGTGGGAAGTCAATTAGTGCCACCGCCTGATGCAGCTGCGTCCCCACCGGCGCGGCAGCAATGTCACTTTGCAGCGGGTGCGCTTCTTTGCGCCCATTCGCATCCCCCCGTGCCTCTGCTGCTTTTCCTGCGCTCCCCCTCTTTGCAAGGCAACCTTGGCAGGGAGGTCACCCTGAGCGAGCTGGGTTACAGCTTCACGCCTGGTAGCTTTTATTGCAGCACTTCTCTCCCTTCCCCTCCTGGCTGCAAAGTCAGTGATTAAAAAAGAAGAGGGAAAAAAAAAATTAATAGGTGGGAACAAAATGTTGAGGCTGTAATAATATCACTTGCAGCTCAGTGTGGGATGGGCAGGGCTGCAGCAGAGGGTGCTTCAGAGGAGCACGGAGGTGGGAAATGCTCAGAAAATCACCTTCTCCATCTGCCCCCCACCTCCAAGGATGCAGCCGGGCTCGGAACCTTTGGCTGGCTCTGTCTGGCTGCTCTCAGCCCCCTTGGGCACTGCAAGTGCATAAAAATAAATAAATTGAAAAACCTAAAAATACTGAGCACCCGGCAGGATCAGGCCTCCAAAGGCAACCATAAAGATGCCACAGAGCACGCATGCACGCACCTGTGTGCCTGTGCTCGCCTGCGTGCTCGCACAGCCACACGCAGGTAGGACGGCGCCGGCAAGCTCAGCTTTCCCTGCCTGCACGCAGACCATGGCC
>NW_010516089.1:16831-17147 GCF_000687285.1 Phaethon lepturus
CCAGCCCACTCCATCAGCGTGTTAAATGCGGCCGCAGGTGCCAGCGTTGGCGCTGGTGCTGAGCGCGCTGACCATCCCCGGTCCCGTCCTCCCCGCAGCCGCAAGCGAAAGCGAGCTGCGCCCGTTGTCACATGGCAGGAGGCGAGGGGAGGAAGAGTCCCGCTATTCACGAGCTTACAGCTCCCCTTCCAAAGGTGCTCTTTATTTTAAGCCAGAAGGGAGCCGTTCGGCCGCATCTGGTGTGACGCAGCCCAGGCTGCAGAGGAGCGCTGCGATAACTCGTCCTCCCAGACCGGCAGCAGGGCTGAGCCGTGTG
>NW_010516089.1:17595-17835 GCF_000687285.1 Phaethon lepturus
GGCGCGGGGACTGGAGGCCCCTGAAACAGCAGCTATTTGCGTGGCATGAGCCGCTACAAAACTCATTGCAGACAGGTGGCAGGATCTGGCCACTTGTTGCCAGGAAAACAGGCTGTGAAATTGAGCCCACTTGGGGTGACCCTTCCTTCTCCCAGTTCTCACATTACCAGCATCCTGACAGTGGAGCATCCCCTTCCCACACTGGGATCTGTTCTGGGGAGCAGGAGGTGTCAAGGAATG
>NW_010516090.1:0-991 GCF_000687285.1 Phaethon lepturus
CCACCATCTGCCGACGAGGGGGCACCTGGTTTGCTGGCTTCGGGCGGGAGCGCAACTCTGGGACGAAACTCTTCAATATCTCGGGTCACGTCAACAACCCCTGCACCGTAGAGGAGGAGATGTCAGTGCCGCTGAAGGAGCTCATTGAGAAGCACGCCGGTAAGCACTGTGGGAAGCCCTGCCGAGCCACACCAGGCCAGCACTGGGCCTGGCCCACCCCATCCTGACTCCCCCCTCTCTGGCAGGTGGTGTCCGCGGGGGCTGGGACAACCTGCTGGCCATCATCCCGGGGGGCTCTTCCACGCCGCTGCTCCCCAAATCGGTGTGCGAAACCGTGCTGATGGACTTCGATTCCCTGGTGCAGGCGCAGAGCGGGCTCGGCACAGCCGCCGTCATTGTCATGGATAAATCGGTAAGGGAGGAACCCCCTCCCTAAGCCTCCTGTGCCGTGGCAGGGCCCTCACCCTTCCCTCCCTCCCCAGACTGATGTCATTAAAGCCATCGCTCGCCTCATCGAGTTTTATAAGCATGAGAGCTGCGGGCAGTGCACCCCGTGCCGGGAAGGTGAGCAGGGGGTTGGGGCAGGCAGAGGGCTATGGGCTGGGAGGGCTGTGCTGCAGGCCCCTCATGGCCCTTCCCCTCTCCGCAGGCGTCGACTGGATGAACAAGGTCATGGCGCGGTTCGTGCAGGGCAACGCGCAGGTGGCAGAGATTGATGCACTGTGGGAGATCAGCAAGCAGATCGAGGGCCACACCATCTGTGCCCTGGGTGACGGTGCAGCCTGGCCCGTGCAGGTGGGGGAGATTTCAGGTTGGGACCAGGGTCTGGTGGGGCCAGCGGCCTTCTCCCCGCCCCATTAACTCCATCCCCTTTGCTCTGCACAGGGTCTCATCCGCCACTTCCGACCCGAGCTGGAGGAGAGGATGCGGCGCTATGGTGAGGCCAAAGCCCGAGCGGCATCAGCATAAGGAGCCGGCGGTGGAGCAAGGG
>NW_010516090.1:1046-1391 GCF_000687285.1 Phaethon lepturus
CTGCGGGCGGCGGTGCCCCTGCCACTTCCTGCCTGCGGGGGAACTTCCTGGGGGCAAGGGGCTTCTCACAGCAGTTTGTGGGGCCATGTTGGGGGCTCCTCAATAAACGCTGCTGTGCTCGCAGGTTCCTCATTCTGCTGGAGGAGGCAGGAGTAAGCTGCAGGCATAAAATGGGGGGAAGAGACAGCCAGGTGGAGCTGTGGGTCCTGCCTCCCCTGGAGCAGGGGGCTCCCCAGGGCTCAGGGGATCTTGCAGCCGAGGCCTGGATCCCCCCAGACCAGAGATCCTGACTTTCCCTGAGACTCCATGTCCCCTCTCTGGGTCTGGGCAGGGGGCAGAGGCGGT
>NW_010516090.1:1449-2370 GCF_000687285.1 Phaethon lepturus
GTCACAGCTGCGGTGGAACCAGGGCAGCTCCTGCCTGTACTGTTGCCCCACCAGTGCTGGCACTGAGGGCCACCCACGCAGCATGACTTGGAGGCTGTGGCGCAAGTGGTTCAAAACATGGCTTTTATACCGAATCACAGTGCATGCCGTTAGCTGTGGGCGTGTGGGGCCCGTCAGGCAGCACCAATGGGGGTCGGTGCAGTTTCCCCACAGCTGTCCAGATGCATGCGGCGAGGCCAGCCTACAGCCAGGCAGCGGACGAAAGCAGCCACACAACTGAGGCACGGGGAGAGCCCTGCCTATACACAACCCCCACAAAAACGCACCCGTCCCCTCCCCCGTCAGGCTGAGCTCCCCTTGAGGGGCCGAGCCGAGGGGCTGCGGGCCAGCATGTGGGTCTTCCTGCGGTAACGGTCGGGCGCCAGCAGCTCCAGCGTCAGCTCGGTGATGATGGCCGTCAGCCCCCAGACCTTGTGGGGTCCGTTGAGGAAGACGGGCAGGGTGTAGCTGTAGCGGCCGGCAGTGCGGAAGTGGGTGTAGCCCTGGTTCTCCTCCCGCAGGAGGTGATCCAGGGGCACGGTGAAGACCTCCTCCACCTGCCGGCACAGGCAGCGAGGGGCCCCCCTGCCGGCACAGGCAGTGAGGGGGTGGCTGGGGCCATCTGCCCTGGCGTCACCAGGGGAAGCCGGGCATGGGGGTATTGTCCCAGGCAGGGGACACGGCCAGCGCAGGGTCACCCACCTCCTCGGGGTTGGGGGTCAGTGTCAAGTCCTCCAGGGGCCCCAGGTTAGCCACGACAGGAGCCACCATCTGTCCCTGCTGGAAGGTGTGTTGGCAAGGGGATGGGGGTGACAACCCCCCTCCCCAAAGTGCCACCCGCTCGCCTTGACCACCTGCACCCAACCGCAGACACCCATCGTG
>NW_010516091.1:0-275 GCF_000687285.1 Phaethon lepturus
CAGAGGCCCTCTGGGGTCCGCGTGCGGAGCCCCAGGGGTCAGTGTGGTGCCCCCTCCTATTCTGTGCCTGTGGTGGAGACCCTCAGGTCTCCCCGTGGCACTCGGCAGAAAGGACCGCCTGGTGACCTGGCTCTCGGGGGACCCGTCCCCTGTCCACACCGGAAGCCCTCAGCCGGGCATCGGCTTCCGGGGAATCCCCCAGGTGATCCCCGCTGATGGATGAGCTGGGAATTTGGGACTGTGTGCACAGGAGTGTCTGATCTCAGTGCTGCCAC
>NW_010516091.1:1046-1295 GCF_000687285.1 Phaethon lepturus
CCGGAGCTGTGCGCGGGGACTTGGCACGCTCCCCGCCGACCTCGCTCTTTCACTCCCGGCGCATCCTGTGTCCTTCTCTCACCGGGCGGCCCAGCGAGCGGAATGGGACGTGACGGCCGGCACAGGCGTTGCTCGCGGCTGCCAGGAATCGGCTGGGTATGGCCTGCGAAAGCTGCCGGGGCAAATGCCACACACGAGGGTCCTGCCCCCCGCCATCACCCCCACGCCCCCGGCCGGAGGCGTAGGTGA
>NW_010516092.1:0-395 GCF_000687285.1 Phaethon lepturus
ATATTTTCATTGTGATCTTTAACTGCAAAGGAGCAGACATACCATAAATTAACCTTGGCAGTTTGGCAAACAGTACTTGCTCTGTTTACTCCAGTGATTTTAACTCTTTGCCGTCCGGGTTGTATATCCTGCATCCTGTTGCGTTAATATTGAAATTTGTGCTCCTGTATCTATTAGGAATTTTATTAGTTGTTGTCGAGGACCAACTGGGATCAAAATATATGGGCCATTATTATTTAACCGTTGGTAGGATTCCACTTGCCGGATGGACAGACCCAATTGTCATCCAGGTGCTATTCGTTTTTTGATCTCGAATTTTGGGGAAGAAAAGGGTTATCGGTCCCTCTTGGAGCTGGTGATGCTGTCTGAGTGTTTAGTGTTTTCTCTCTGGTTGG
>NW_010516093.1:0-299 GCF_000687285.1 Phaethon lepturus
CACGGTGAGTGGGTGTTTGCTTTGACTTCTTCCTCGTAGCGAAAGGCTTCCACTGAGAGAAGGTGAGGCCTCCGGTACTGCTCCCCATCGCAGCGCCCGACCGCCCTGCCCGTGGCTTGGCGTTGGCCGTGCCTTCGCTGCGTGCCCGGGCCCTGTGCTGCCAGGCTTGCCCAGCAGCAGCGGGAAGCCCCTGATTTCCCCAAATATCGGGGCCACCTGGTGCCCAGGGCTCTGCTCGTGGGTGTGAATAACCCTCACAGAGCCTGGTTTCTCCATCTGGATGCGGCATGATCGTGTCT
>NW_010516094.1:0-18080 GCF_000687285.1 Phaethon lepturus
GGCTGCTGCTAGGGCTGGCGCCTCGTTTGCTCCACTGAAAAACTTGTTTTCTGTGTTAGTGTAGGGCTGAGGGGGAGCACTGCCATGGCCTCACTGCCTTCTGGGCACCTCCCGTGCTTGGCTGTGGTGTGGGTCTGCTCCCACTGCTCTGCCGGTGTCCTGGCACCCATTAAGGGGCATAGGCTGATTCACCCTTTTGTTTCTCTGCTCAGGCTGTGGACAAGGTGGCTGGTTAATGATATGCCTTAAAATACCTTCTGTAACAGTGCAGGATAGTCTTGTCTACTGCATGTGGTGCTAAACTGGGAATGCTGTATACACATGCATCTGTTTTATATATTTCTATATGTATTGAGTCAACTATAGTCAGGACTCCTGTGCTGTAAGCGCCTCAAAGGTCAGCAAGCTCCGTCTGTGCTGACTGCAAACGGGTTGCTCTCGTTTCTCTTCTTCGAACCTATTTTTACGTTGTGTGGGGGAGGTGAAGCTCGAACTGAAGGCTGAGGCTGGGATGCTCGCTGAGAGCAGCGCTCCCTGAGCAGGGAGGGGTTGGCTCTTTCTTTGTAAAAAGAACCCTTCCCTTGATTTGATGACATAACTGGGGGAAAAAGAGCTATTTCTAGTCGTTTTGGGGGCACCTGCAGTAACGACCATCTCAGAAGGTGGCAGCAGAGTCTCCTGTTGAAACTCGGGTTTGAAGTGATCAGAATTCTCACAGAATGTGGAGTATTGAATATTATTTTTCTGGAGTTACTGTACAGGCTTCCCACAGAGCCAAATCTGGGAGGTAAAACCACCGACGTCCCCTTGTGATGTCTGGTGACCTGTGTGTGGTGTGGCAGGATCAGCAGCACAGGTGGGAAGAGAAATTATGCACCTGGATATGTAATCTTCCTGCTTTCAAGAAGAAACAGCTCTAGGTGCTCACTCCTGGGGCTGGGGATAATTGTAGAGTGACTTTAGGTGTAGGTAAATGCCTGTTCTTTGTGGTAAGTGCTGACTGCAGGGCTGGAAGCGGTGCTCTACTGAAATACATGGACTAGAAGTGATGCCTGATAGAAATGGAATCAGCTCTTGTCTCTGCTGAAAACTGTTTTTCTGCTATTTGGGAAAAATCTGGGGTTTTTTTTGCTTTAGAAAATGGTGCTCTCTGGACACACTGCTTGCTCGGTTGGCTGGAGAGAGGCTGCTGTTTTACCAGCTGGTGTAATCTGGGACCTTTGTGCTGCTGTCTGGGGGCTTTTAGTGTGAGAAGAGGCACCCAGCTCCTGTGGTCACGGATCCTCGGGATGGCTGAGGTGGCAGGGACCTCTGGAGGTGGCCTAATCCAGCCTCCTGCTGGGAATAGACTGTGGTGTGTTAGGTTTTGAGTATCTCCAAGGATGAACACTCTGCAATCAATCTGAGCAACCTGTTCCATGTTTGCCCTTACACTAAAGAAAGTTGTTGGGCGTTTTTTCTTATGCTTGAACAGGATTTGCTGCGTTCCAGTTTGTGCTCGTTCCCTTGTGTCCTGTTGCTGGGAAGAGTCTGGATTCTTCTTTCCTGCCCTACCAGGTCCTTGTACATGTTGATGTGATCCCCTCAACCTCCTCCAGGCTGGATGATCCCACCTCTCCCAGCCTCTCATCATGGGAGAGCTGCTCTGATCCCTAAACCCTCCTTGCAGCCCTTTCGCTGGGCCTGTTCCCACATCTTCCAGTTTCTCATGTACTGGTGACCTGAGAACTAGCCGCTCCAGTCCCCTGCCTCCGCATCCCTGCTGCGTTGTAGGTGATCCCGACAGACAAGGAGCTCGCTGAGAGCCATGGGAGTGGGGCTGCAGCTGGGGAACAGGGATGCCATCTGTCATGGAGTTTCCTTGGTGCAAGTTTTCCATCATGGGGGTAGTTAATTAACCCTTGGAGCAGATGCCTGCAGCTCTTTTGAGCTTGGACCACTATCAAACATGGTTCATTTGGCTATGGAGATGGGTGTATTCATCTGCTCTGCTGCAGAGGTTCCCAGCTGCAAGGACAAACTCTTCTTCCCATTTTTTACACACTGTGGATCATGCCTGAAGGCAGGTGCTCAGCCCTCAGCCAGCAGCATTATGGGCTGAAACAGGGCAAGTGAGTTTTTTTAGCGCTGTTCCAAAGGGATATTAGGGCAGGTTTGGTCAGGACTAGAGAGAAAATCCCAGCCCTGCTTTGGGGCTAACTCCGGCCTTAGACAAAGTGTGTACTTGGTAAACTAGAGCCCTGGAAATCCTGCCAGGCTCTCGCGTTCCCTGGCTCACGCCAACGCAGTTATCCCAGCTGGAATGCAGCGGTGGTGGGACGGAGCACATCCAGCCCACTTTTGGCTGTGGTCGTAAGAGCTGTGTCTTAAACAGCTTTGGGATAATATTTGTGAGAAATGGGTGTTTTTTCAGGAAGGATGGATCGATTCGGAGCGCGTTGGCTCCAGTTGTGCCACAAGGCTGCCCAGCTTCCTTGGCGCTTGCCGGTGTAGTCAGCTGGGCCGTGGGAACCTGCCTAGAGCTGGGGAGCAGTTGGTCTCATGCCTGGGAGCCTCAGGCGAGGATGGATGTTCCTGGCGCGCTCCTCCTTCCTGGAAAGAGAAGGGGTGGAGGGAGGACGGAGGCAGATTTCTTGGCTACCCTGGTTATTATTTGCCTGTAGAGAGGATTTTTGCTGCTGGTGTCTGTTATAGAGGCTCTTACAACACCTCGAGCCTGGAGGATGGCTGCCAGGCTGCTGCAGCTGAGCCAGTGCAAAGTGCTTGCATGGTTTTCCCAAAGTACTTCTCTGTGGGTGGCATCAGATGTTAGCATAAAACTCCTGACTTTTCCAGCTCAGGTATGCCCTGGATCTCTGATGGTGCTCAGTTTGCCTCTGCCCAGGCCTCTTGCTGCTTTGGCAATTGCTAGATCTTCCTTGTAAAGCTGATCTCGATCTGTGGCACTGAATTCTTTGTGGCTTTAAATGCCGGTTAATATTGAGGATATTGGCCAGTCCAGCAATTCCTTCTTGTGCAGATCATTGGGAAACGTCTGCCAAAACAGAGCTTGTAACTCTGAAGCGTGCTGTGCTCCACACCAGCCGGCTTTGGTGGCAGGGTCGTGTTCCGCACTGGTACGTGTGGGAGGGAATGGAAAGCTGAGAAGCTTCTGGGGGGAAGCGAGGTGGTTATTCAATAGCTGAAATAGAGCCGGTTCTTCCTGAAGCTGCGTGCAGGGTGAGTGCCCAGCCTTAATATAAAAAATATTGAGGGGCTGAGCTTGAAGTAACAGCTTTGTGGGAGTTTCTGCTTGCAGGACAAGTGGCTTGAGCTTCGTTTGCTATCCCAAATGTTCAGCTTGTTAAAGCCCCGTGGTTATTCCGGCATGAACAAGCCCCTTGCTCGTGTTCTTCTCAGACTCCATTGCTGCAGGAATGGTTCTTCCATCACTTCACTTACTTAGGCCACTTGAGTGAATGCAGTACCTGTATTTTTAGCTTGCTGGGAGGTTTTGGGGCTAACAAAATCACACATCTGCTCAGACCCTACGCTGCTTTGTGTACAAAGCCTGGATCTGTACTTCCAGCTAAAGCAAGCTGTGGGAAGAGCCTTGCTGTAAGCTGCCTGTCACCCCTTGCTCTTTCCTGTTGCACAACCTGGTGCAGCAGCCCTGACCTGATCCCCAGCCTCTTTGGGATGAGTAAATTTGTCAGGTGGGCTGCAGCTCCTTGTGATAAAGCTCCAGCTACTGCTGTCTGCTCTAGTGTCTGGTCACTTCATGCCTTGCTCTGAAGCCGTGCTGTGGAAGGCTGCACCGAGGGTACGATGAGGGGTATTTAGCCCCTTTTCTTTGATCTCTGTACCTGTGCAGGAGTCCGAGCTGTAATCTGAAAACCTTCTTCCAGAGTAACTGCAGAGTGCGCAGTCCCAGAGGTGTGGTGAATGCTGCTGCCTTCTCCTCTGCTCCTGGCGTGTCCCTTGTCCCCAGGCTCATGCTGCTGCTCGTGCCCAGATGTGACTTGTGGTGGAAACTCAGCAGAAGCTGCTCAGACATCTGTCGTGCTCGTGAATGAGCAGGGTGGGTGCACTGCCCTGACGGTGGGGAACTGGCGCAGCGGGAGGAAATCGGAGAGCTGGGCTTCAGTCGCTGGAAGCGCTTGGCAGGGGTGGGGCCAGCTGCCCATGTCCCGTGCCACAGCATTGGTGCGTGGTGCGGTTTGGCGTGCCGTCTGGGTAGTGGGGGACAGCTCGGCATGCTGCAAACCACTGTCTCTTCCAGTGTGGCACTGGTGTGGGGGGGCACCAGCTGTTCTTAAAACAGGAGCCTGGCTTCTGAGCTCCCCTTACTGACAGGTCCAGCATGAAGTGTTTGTGCTGTTTAAAACAATGTGGTTTAAAGTACAGCTAGGGTCCAGCTGGGAGAGATCCTCTCGAGACCCCTCTCCCCTCTTACCAAACCTCAAGATACATCAGGCTCCCAAAGTGTGGCCAGATGGGTTGTGAATTGCTGGTCGACGCGCTGCCCTTCCTGCTCTGGGCTTTAATCCAAACGCCCGGAGCTGAACAGCACTTACGGGGCTATCCCTGGCTCTCCCGCTCAGAGAGCAGTCTCTGCTCTTCCTCTGTAGCTAGAACATCATCCGCTGCGTACTTTAGTTCACGCTTCCAGGCAACAGACTTGTCTGAAGTGGCTGATGTTTGAGCTCCCTGCTGCACTGCTTTGTGCAAGCCTAGTTACGGCTTGTGCAGGTGAGAACAACCAAAGATCTGTGATGCAGCTCTTACACGCGCTGGGTTTCCATTGCTTATCCCGTTAAACCTTAACGGACACAGTTGCAAACCCCAGTGCTGTCTCAGAGCGAGCTTGGAAAAACTCCCAAGTGCAACTCAGCATTTCCCTAATCACACTTAAAATCTCTGCCTATGTTCAGCAGTTCAATAAGGGTAAATTGGGCGTCCCTGTTCCCTCTGAAGGGATGGTCTCCGGGTTGGGAAATGGGCTTTTTGTTTTAAGAGCCATCTCATGATCTAAGTCTCTGTGGGGAAGCCGGCTGACCCACTAGACTGGGTTTTAGCAGCTGCTCTGCTTTGAACTGCCTGTGCTTGGCTTGCTGCAGGGCTCAGCGGGACAATCCTGTCCTTGCTGTTCTTGGCTGCTATTGGCCTCGGCCCAGTTATGAGCAGGGAGTTGTTCTTTTTCTCTTCTCAGTGCTTCCTCCTGCCCCCAGAGGAAGCCGAAAAATCTTCTGGAATATGAGGAGCAGAGCCTGAACGGAGGTGGGATCATCTCGGGTTTAGGCTTGAAGTCCAGAGCGGGGAAATGTCAGGGGAAAGCTGGCTGAGGAGGAAAGGGGCAGGAGAGATGAGCCTCTGGTGCACTGGCCTCAAACAGGTCAGGTCTTGTGCCCTGTTCTGGGTGGTGGCATCTTCCTCTTGCTGCTGCTAAACCTCAGCCACTTGCCATGAAGGTGTGCACTTTGTGGTGCCACACAGCTGTACTTGTCTAACTTGCAGCAAGGAGCAATTTTAAAATGTTTACTTCAGAAACTACACTTAATTTGGCTTCTCAAGCGAAGTCTATGAAAGCTGAGACTTACCCTGATGAAATCCAGTGCAAGCGTGTACCTTTGTAGGCTGTGTTTTAGTCTCATCCATGCCCTACTTGGAGACCCTCTGCCTCATCTAGGGCAGGCAGAGTGAGGACCTGTGGTGTCATGGAGGACTGGAGGATTCTGGAAAAAACACGTTGGTGTTGCCCTGCAGCGTGGAGCTTTGCTCCCACCTCTCCCAGAGGTTTGGGATGCTGTTGGGGTGCTCTTCTCATGTGCCAGGTGACCTCTTCCAGCTCTGGGGTCTCAGCTGCTGGAGGTGGTGGCATGGGACATCTCCAGCAGCCTCTCTCCTGGTTTTAGGTCTACACCTCCTGGCTGGAGGGCCAAGAGGGGCTGTAGATGGGCACGGAACTGTGGGTGTAGGTGGGCTGGGAGCATACGTCACATGGTGCTGGCTCAGGAGGAGCTTACTCTGAGGACCAGGGTTTGAGTGCTATGGCAGGGCTGTCCTTACTGCACCGCTCGTGTCCCAAGGTCACCTGGATTCTTGTAGTAGGTGAGATCATCCTGCGTGTTCAATAATTGTGTGGCCACAGTGGTGTACTGCTGCTCTGGGCCTCGGGGGGCTGAGAGGAAACACAGGCGTGTCTCAAATGCAATGCACGTCCCCAAAATGGGGATACTGGAAGCTTGGGAGGCCACTTGAGACCTGGTGCTTGGCTTGGTTGAACATAGGATGCCCGGCATTTTTGTGGCTGAGGGCAGTGACCTGCGGTGGTGTGGCTGCTGGGGCGGCAGCCCTGCTTCCCTCCACCCCAGCTCCTGCCTCATCCTTGGCACTGGCTCCAGGGCTCATCTTCTGCCCGCCCGGCTTCCTGCACCACCTGGTGTGTGCCGTGATGGGAGCGGTACAGCCCTTTCCTCTGGCAGGCAGCCACCAGATAAGAGGGTCTGCTGTCAGGGCTGTGGGCTCCCTTGAGATGAGGGAGGCTGGTCCCCAAAACCAGCAAGGGCTGTCAGCAGGCACTGACTGACATGGTGGCTGGGAACAGGGATACGTTCTCAGTTTGCTTCCCCGCTCAGATCAGGGACGTACTGAGCTGGTGCCATGTCTGTAGCTGACCTTTGAGGTTCAGGAGCTGCTCTGCAGACCAGGCTCCTGCCCTGTTCCACAGCAGGTTCTCCATGGTGTGCTGTTGGGTGGCAGTGTGGCTCCGTCACCCTTGGACTGATGCCACTCAGGATGGTGTCACTTCCCCCATCTTGAACCGGGAGAGGCAGCGGGCAGGTCATCTCCATCAGCATTACAGATACCTCCGCCATGCTGGCTTGCAGGGGTCTGCACATGGCATTTCCTCGGGGCTGCTGCTTGGCCAGGCTGAATGAGACTTCATCTGAGTTACGCAGCTCCTCGAGCCTGTGGTCACCCCCGTCCTGAGTATCTTCCTGGTGTTCCCAGTCTTCCCCCGTCCCTGTGAGATGGGCGGATCAGAGCTTGGCATCATGGTGGTGATTCCGAGAAATACGGTGTCTTCCTGGGTGGAAGCCGGAGAGTCTGCCATGTACAGGAGGTGGGGAGTGTGCTGTCTGCCTTCCTCCGCTTACTGCCCAGGCCCTGCCTCTGCTTGGCTGCAGGCAAACCTGACATGTTGTGCTCCTGTCCTTGTTTCTACCCTTGCATAATGGGTGTTTTCGGTACATGTTGCTGCCTCACTGGTGTCCCTCTTCCAGATCACCAGTGCTGACCAGTGCAGCTTCCTGGGTTCTGATGTCCACCCCACCACGAAGACAGACTTTCTGATCCTGACCTGCTCTGCCTCAGCAGGAGCTCCCAGCTCCTCCTCCCTTCTCTTGTGCATCCTTGTGTCCTCCCTGGTGCCGGCTGGCACCGGGACATGAATAGCTGCTGTGACTGAGGCGAATTCTCTGAGATGGGAGGCACTGACAAAGCTCTGCTTCAGAATCACAGCAGTATCCTGATGTCCAGCTATAGGAAACCCCTTCCAGCTGGCCATGACCTGTGTAATCGGATGCCCTGGACTGGCTCCCAGTAGCTGCTGGAGGTGTATTTGCTTTCACCTGCACGGATGTGCAGAAATACTCGCCCAAATAGAGTGTCAGCGTGGTAGTGAGGTATCTCCCCCCAGGCTGGGGGGATGGCTCTTCTGAAAGATCTGGTTAATGCTCACATGCAGCTTAAACATGTTGTCTTCTCCTGGGTGGTCACAGGAAGCAGCGGGAGAGCATCCTGGCTGCTGCTGCTTCTTGCTATCTAGGTGCCTCTACCCCTGCTGCTTTCCACCTCCGTGCATGTCCTGGTTGTGGCTCCTGTGAGTTTTGAGGATGGAGCAGCATGAGGGAGTCAGACTGGTGGCAAGGGGCATTGCTGGGGGATCGTCCCTCTGGGGAGCTCATCTAGGGCCAGCGATGGCCACGGCCTGGGGGATGAGAGGAGTCACTTGTTTGGGGTCGAGGCTTCACAACCATGGAAGATAATGAGCCCTCTTTGGGTGTTCAGCCTCTGGTAACCCTCATTGTACACCAAACTGCTGCTTTGCTGCGGAGGCTGGCGTGGGGAAGGACAGATCCTGCAGCAGTGCTTAATGTAACACAGATTTCTCCCAAGCTTGCATGCCTGTGTTGAAATAGTTTTGCTGTTGTGGGTTTTGCTCGGTACAAAATAACTCTACTGTGTAATTGGGTAAATACTTGCTTTTCTGTTTGGTTGGAGAATGACAGACAAAGCTAAAGCTTTGTAAAACTGCATCGCTCACACAAGGCACCGGCTGAAGTAATGATACCAACTTTCAGAAGTGTAATTTGCACTCCCTAAAACTTTCCCTGATGGAAGCCCTGAGCCAACACAGGTCCCACATAAAAGCAGGAGGTATCCCTGACCCTGCAACCTGGTTTGTTGTGTTTCAAGAGCAACACCGAATACTTTGGGTTTAAGCCTCCATCTCCCTTTTGTGCGTGTAACATCCAGAAAGCAGATAATGTTTTCTCGTTTTGGGGGTGTAGCCCGTTTCTGTGATGGTGAAAGCCTGAAGCCACGCAGGAGCAGCACTCTGGGACAAGACGGTGTCTGTTTAGCCTAGACATCTCCTTAAACTTGAGCAGTTTCCATATTTGCAGCATGCTGCCTCGACGCCCAGGGGCTCAGCAGGCTGGCTGAGCTGGCAGACACAAAGCTCTGCCCCGTGGAGTGTGTCTCAGTCTGAGGCTCATCGCCACGGAGCCGTGGCAGGCTGCGGAGCCCAGTTCTCCAGGGCTATGACCAGGAAGCCCCCAGGTTTGCTGTGGGACCACGGGGATCACAAGTCTTGAAGCGGTGACTTAGCAAAGTTAATGACTTGTCTCCTCAGGCGTGGCTCTTCTGCAGAGCCCTGATCCTTTCCCCAGCCTGTGGCATCCTGCTCCCAGGACAGCGTTTCAGTCTCACACGGGCTTAATCTCCTTTTATTTTACTTTTCACAAAGATGTATCAGCCTTCAGTGCCTTTTGATCCTTTCACCCTAGGATTTTGTCACAGCAAAAAAAGTCAATCAAGGGAGAATGCGCTCTGCGGAACTGGAGTTTAACATGGCTCCAGAGCTGTGGGGAGTGTTGGGTAACCGCAGGTCTGGTGATGCTCTCGGTGACCACAGAAGAGCACTTGCCTCTCGTAACGAGTAAATGGGGAAAATGAGGCATGAGGTTGCATTCATCCTGATACTCTTATCGGTCCTGTGCCCCAGGGCTAGCTGGGTGCTTTGTGGTGGCTGCCACAGGGAACAACAGTTGCATGCCACTAAATCCTGGCAGGTAATCAGAATGTTCTTGTAGGTGATGCAGGCGGATTGGTGTTGGTGTGAAACTTCAAGTCTCAAGCCTCACATTCAGCAAAGATCTTTGGGTCTCATTTATGCTCAGCCTGTGGAAGGCGCTAAAAATACAGTGGCAAATGCTGCTTCACAAGAAGGTGCACTGCTGCTTGTGGAGCAGTCTCTAGGGCTGGATTTCAGCTGGAGTTTGTTGGAGGCAGAGCCATGGCTGGCTGATACATGGGAAGTTTTCCTTTCCCTGTCTTTGGTTTGGGTACCAATGCCACAATGGCGGCGAGGGTTTGTGGAACCCAGCTACAATCACACCTACCTGAGGTCTTGTGCGCTAGTGCTGCCAGTCGCTGTCTGATGGCTTGTATGGTGGTATCTCCTGCTAATCACCTCCAGCTCCTGCCCTTTCAGGCACCTGTAGTCATCCAGCCTGACCCATGCAGGAACCTTCTAGCCAAAGTCAGGGTGGGGGACAAGATGCTCTCGTGTAGCAGTGAGTATCCCAAGAGCGCTGTGTGTGACCAAGGTGTTGCTGGGGCTCCACAGATACAGAGCAGAACAGGAGCAGCCTTTTCCCTAGCCCATATACATGGCAAAGGTGGGCGGCATAATGTATTTGAAACTCAACTTTGCATACATTTGAGTTTGTAAGTCTCCTGCTGTTAGAATCCTTGAATGGTTTGGGTGGCTGCCCTTTCCTCTTCCTCCTCTCCAGGAACTGGGAGACTCTGTGCCAATGGGACCAGCCCAGACACCGGTGAAGGACTTCACAGGCAGCATGGGGAGCCTGACATAGGGATTTTTAATTTGCTTCACATTCTTGATCTCAAACTACAGCTGCTTCCTGCCTTAATCTTTATTTTGATGCCTTACTTTTAAGACACTGAAATATCCCCAGAGGTGAGGTGGGATGACCAAAATTCACCACATCAGTTCCGTTGGCATTTCCAAGGGAAGGTGGGCTCCTGTAAAATTGCTGCAGCAGCACTGGCCATCCCGGTGTCACTGTGTTATGTGCCTTAAGGGCAGGTAAAAGCAGAAACAGTAGATGAAATAAATGGGATTAATTATGCTCTGAAGCATAAAGGGAGTTTGTGTGATTTCCTTAATGCAGCTCTTGGTTCTGGGTGGCTGAACTGATCAAAATGGGAGGTCTGGATCTGACCTGCAGCAGGCTGGAGGCAGCTATGGTCTCAGGTGGGTTAGCCTGCGTATTTACAGGGCAGAGAGCATGGTAAATAAAAAAAAAAATTGCAATAAATGAACCTTGACAGGAAAGCAGTGAAAGGATTTATGGAAACCGATGAAACTGCCAAGCTGATTGCTGAAGCCAGAGTATGTGAAGCACAAAGGTCACCGCCTGGCTGACCTGCCTGTGGGCTCTGCGTAATGAGAAGCTTGTACTTTCCCCCTCTGCAATTCAGTTCCTCTGGCCAGGAATACCAATGGTAAAAGGATTCCTTAATCACTGGTTTCTGAAAGTCTTGGCAACACTTTAAGTAAATAAATATTCTCGAGCGGTTGGCTCCTACCAGAGGAAATGTCGGGCCAGACTGAGCAGCGGTGAAGCTGCAGGCTCTGGACTGTGCCTGTGGCCAGCTTGGGAGCTTGCTGTCTTACGCCTGTGCCCCAGGTCAGGAAGCCTTGCCCCACCTGAGCCATCAGCATCCTTCAGGTAACGCTTCACCTCACCCAGAGACAGCCGCCTGATCCTGCTCCTCTGGAGGGGAACGGCAGCGGATGCAGTTGCAGAGAGTTTTTGGGGTCCGCTCTGGCTGCGGCTGAGCCAGGCAAAGGTTCTTGGTCTGGCTTCTCACCTCCCTGCTTCCCATCCACCAGCCTGCATGGGCCATTACTGAGTCTGTCAAGCTTTCTCTTAGCATAAAAACCTCTGAGTTTTGGTCTGTGCTGCCTTACTTTGCTTCCTAACCTGGCTCTGGCCATTAGATGTCCAGCTGTGCCACTGTATCGGAGCAGGGTGAGCCCTGGAGGAGGGTGGGTTGGGGCAGTACCCCCTTGCCTTGTCACCTACCCTCCAGAAATGTATGCTCATGTCCCTGAGAGCTGTTGTCTTGTAGCATGGCTCCTCTCCGGTTCCTTTCCAAACAGCTCAGGGGGTTCGTGCCAGCAGCGCTTTCCCTGTCTGTGCTTATTGGATGGCTAAACCCATGGGGGGATTGCGCAGGAGCCTGGCTGGGCAAGGATGTAGGGAATATCTGGTAAGCCCAGATCTTGAGAAGAGAGATTAGAGGCTTCTTGAAATGTCTCTGCAAATTTAGTTTGACTTGCATAAAATTCTGCTCTACTTTATCCTGTTTTACTGGCTTTGGTGCTATTCAGAAGAGAGACTTAAAAGCAGTGTTTTCCATAAAGTCCTTCAAATTCTTTGCTTAGTCTTGTCTAACTAGTGTGTGTCTGCAGATTTGGTCACCAACCTTTTAATAGGCTCCTCTTTGTCTCCCAAAGTACCTCTTTCTGTTTACCTAGCCAGAAGCGTAATACCCAACCCTCCTAATGTTGATGCAGTAAAAGTTCACCAAGCAGACTTCTCTCAACCAAAGCAAATATACTAAGCTCTAAAAACCAATGTCGAAAGTGCACTTCATGCTGCTAGATGTGGACGGTGGGCTAAGTGAACTTCAGGGCTTCCCCGCTTTTGTTCTGTAACCTTGTTAGGTTAGGAAAATACAGTAATTTCCTTATTAAAAAGAGGAAATGGCCACTTTACCTGGATTAACTTGAGGTGTGAAGCCTCATTTGAGAGCGGCTTACATGAGAGGCAGGGTCTGTGGCAAATCTGTAGAGTCTGGCTGAGTCTGAAGAGCTGGCAGTGGTGGGACACTGTCTTGGTGACCCACCATTCCAAGTGGGACTGCTGTGTCATGCCTGTCACTGCCTCTTCAGAGGAAGAGGAGGGCTTTGAGGACCTCAGCAGTGGGTTGGAAGGAGATGATCTGGTCCATCCCCTCTTGCCCTGGGAGGGTAATTACTGAAGCATGTTTCTCTGATGTTGCTGGTGGAGATTGAAGGGGACCGGCTGCTAAAGCACATCTAGGGCTTTACTTCCAAAGCGTGCTTCCCCTGACCTCTTTAGAAGTGTTTTCCAGCCGCCCATTACTCATGTTGCTCTTGGGTGGGAGCATGCGGGGCTCCGCATCCTTTTCTTGCAGGAACTGAAAGCCAAGGCCTTGTTAGCACTGCACTAGAGGGATTAATTAGTGACATCGTTAGGCCTGCATAGCTCAGGGCTGCCTGCGCCAGGAAGGGCTTTAGGGCAACGTGGGTTTGCAGATGACCTGGAGAGAGCCAAAGGCTCGTCTTCTGCTGAGGCACCATGAAGACCTCGGTGCAGCAGTGGTGGGCTGGGGGTGCGGCCCAGCGCTGGAAGGAGGTTTTGGGGGTGAGGGGCACCAGCACGTCGGACGTGTCAGGCAGTGGCTGCTGGGGGAGGTCAGGAGCTGAACACAGCTCAAAGACCGTGGCGTATGTTCCTCTCTGAAACCCTGCTACCATCAGAATCCCGTTCGTTAAGGTCCTGTGTGTGCTGGCAGGCGTGTAGCTCAGGGAAGCATGGGGTGCCCAGGTGAACAGGGGGCTACCGGGAGGCAAAATAGGAGAGGGTTGAGGTCTTGGTTGCAATGCTGAGCTTTCAGCGTTGCAAGTCACCTGAGATGACTTGACCAGGTCTGGCAAGGGGAAAGTCTAAACCTTTTCTTATCCTCTCGCCGGGTGTGACAACATGCTGGGCTCTTGGGGATGGGTCTGACACTCGAATTTCTGTGGATCTTGCTGGTAAAGAAGATGACAGAGTTGGTGAAGCCAGGAGCTTTAGAGGGAGGCACAGAAATGGTGCGCCAGTCCAGCCAGTCACACAGCCACGCGGTGAACGAGGTCGTGGAAGCAGCCAGGAGTAATGCAGCCATTTTAATTTGTGTATTAAATGGTGCTCGAGGAACTGAGCCCCCCGAGCTCCCAGCAATGCGCAGGTCACTCAAAAGCAGAGTTGGGTGCATCTCTCCCCAGCAAGGTTCTGCGCCTCCTCCTCTGCGCGTTCAGCGCCAGCATCACCCCAGCTCCCACGAGCACCGCGCGGGTTTGTGGTCCGTGGGCCTTTCCAGCAAGCCTGGCCAGAGCAGTTCCGTTACTCACGGTCCTTCATCCAGGTAAACGACTCTTGCAGAGATCCATCAGCATCAATCAACGCTTCAATACAACCACCCCCCTAAGACCATGCATGTCGTCCCACTTCCCAGGACCCCGCCGGCTGCACGGACGATTTTAAGGACGGGAGGACGACATTCCCCAGCACAGCTGCCTCTTCAAAGCCGCAGCAGCAGAGGTGAAGGCCCCCCATGTGGAAGAGATCAGTAGTCCAGGTCCAGGAGGTAGATGGCCACCACCGGGAGGTCACAGGCAGACACTACCACTAGGCAGCCACAGAATAGGTGAAGTTCTGGCTTACTGGTGTTTTTCATTTGAGGTCTCTTCCCACTTGTAGGCCACCCAAGACCCCAGTAAAGACACTAGCTTTGGTTCCACCAACACTGAAGAAAGTGTCAAAGAAGTTTTTGGCCAAAAAACAGAGCGTGCAACCTTTTGGCATCTTCCAGAGCCAGCCAAGGTTGTGGATTCACTTTCCAAGGGTTTGCAGCACAGGTGAACACAAAAGTGAGGTTTATGGGAAGAGGGCCATCCGACAGCAGACGTTACCACCACCAAGGAAAGAAGCTTTGCGACAGAGGATCACAGGACTGAGGTTTTTGGGCAGGACAGAGAGAGATATATGGCAGCAAACAGCATCCACACCAACACAGAAATCCTGCGTAGGTCTGTCCCGAGCTACACTGGCAAAGCACACTCGTGTCACAGCAGCTAGAAGCAGGTAACCTGCTTATCCCAAAGCTCCAGAGCATTTGACAGAAGGCTTTACTCTTGAATAGGCTCCAAAACCCCATGACTCCTCATTAAGGTAACCAAACAACTGCTCAGCCTCGACGCCGTGCACAAAACAAGTATTTGGTAACACTGACCGCTCCAGGCGCAAAGACCTAGGAGCCAGGGAAGGGAAGGAAGCAGCGTCCATGGGAATATCTAAGCTCCCCCATGCCTGGCCAAGCTGGAGGCCCATCCTGCAGCACAGCCACTTTAGTTCCAGTTTTCAGAAGGTTATTCCCATTCTTTGCATACTGAAAGAGGAAAGGTGAAACACCCAGACCTGTAATCATGGCATTTACGGCTGGCTGCTGAGAGGATCCTTTCACAGGGAAAAAACCTTTATGTTGACTTGCTGTAGACATAAACTGCCTGACAGGTTTTTGTCTAGACTGTCAGATAAAGGATCTGAAGAGGTTTCTGGCAGTAGGAAAGATGGTCTAGTTTGTTTTAGCATGTTCTCTGGGATGTGTTGCTATTCATTTTCATCAGTCCAAGGAGCCCAAAACCCTGCATTAAGAACCCACATTTGCAGCTTATGCACCTTCAAGCCTTTCTTTCCTTGACACAGACTGCATGTAGCACTGGGAACATGAAGGGACGTCCATCTTCCCTTCCCATAAAAGGTGCTGGAGCGTGTCCAGAGAAGCTGGAGAGGGGTCTGGAGCACAAGTCTGATGAGGAACGGCTGAGGGAACTGGGGGTGTTCAGTCTGGAGAAGAGGAGGCTGAGGGGAGCCCTCATCGCTCTCTGCAACTGCCTGAAAGGGGGTTGTGGTGAGGTGGGGGTTGGTCTCTTCTCCCAAGTAACCAGCGACAGGACGAGAGGAAACGGCCTCAAGTTGTGCCGGGGGAGGTTTAGATTGGGTGTTGGGGGAAATGTCTTCACCGAGAGAGTGGTCAGGCATTGGCACAGGCTGCCCGGGGAGGTGGAGTCACCACCACTGGAAGTGTTCAAAAAACACGTGGTTGTGGCGCTTCGGAACATGGTTTAGGGGGCATGGTGGCGTTGGGTTGACGGTTGGACTTGATGATCTTGAAGGTCCTTTCCAACCTTAATGATTCTGTGATTCTGTAAAAACAAAAGATGCAACAGTGGTGCCAGCTCCTTCGGAAGCCCTGAGAGAAAAGGTGGTTTGCAATGCCCTTGCAGCAAAAGACCCCGCTGCAATCAGACACCACCAAGGACGCTGCAAGCCAGCCTCTGCCCAGCCGCTCATCCAGGTGATAAGGCTGCAAATAAGCTGATCTTACCACCCTTTTCCCCTGCAGGGCTAAAAATGAAAGGCTGTTCACTGGTACTGATGCTGCGCCCCTTGGAGACCCTCCTCTGGTTGCTGTTTCTAGGTGCTGCTGGTAGCGGCAGAAGGCTGTTTCCCACCGCGCAGAGCAGAGGGACAGAATCCCCTCCCTCGCCCTGCTGGCCACGCGGCTTTGGGTGCAGCCCAGGACATGGGTGGCTTCTGGGCTGCAAGTGCACATTGCCGGCTCCTGTCCAGCTTTGCACCCACCAGTACCCCCAAGTCCTTCTGGGCAGGGCTGCTCTCCATCCCTTCACCCCCAGCCTGTGCTGATATCGGGGGTTGGCCCGACCCAGGTGCAGGACCTTGCACTTGGCCTTGTTGAACCTCATGAGGTTCACATGGGCCCATTCCTCGAGCTTGTCCAGGTCCCTCTGGATGGCATCCTGTCCCTCAGGCATGTCAACGACACCACTCAGCTTGGGGTCATCTGCAAACTTGCTGAGGGTGCCCTCAATCCCACTATGTCATTGCTGAAGATATTAAAGAGTACTGGTCCCAGTACGGACCCCTGAGGGACACCACTTGTCACCGATCTCCATCTGGACATTGAGCTGTTGTCCACTACCCTCTGGGTGTGACCATCCAACCAATTCCTCATCCACCCAACAGTCCACCCATCAAATCCATATCTCTCCAATTTCGAGAGAAGGATGTTGTGGGTGACTGTGTCAGAGGCCTTACAGAAGTCCAGATAGACGACGTCCATAGCTCTTCCCTTGTCCACTGGTGTGGTAACTCCATCATAGAAGGCCACTGGGTTGGTCAGGCAGGACTTGCCCTTGGTGAAGCCATGCTGGCTGTCTCGAATTGCCTCCCTGTCATGAGGGCAGGGCAAGATACAGGGGTGCGAATTGCTCCTGGATCCAACCGGGAGTTCTTGCCCGTGGATGGACACAACCTGATCGATATCTAACCCAGTGTCTACTGGCATGTCACAAAGTCAAGACCCCTCAAAATCAACGTATGTCAGAGGGGAGAGGCAGCGAGGATGTGCTGGGTCTGGATTGCCTGGGCAAAAAAGTATTGGTGCTTCATCTCTTGTCCACAGGGCTTAAATTCAGCTTAATTTGTCCAGTTCTGCAGATGTGGATTCCTGAAATCAGGAAAGGAGGCAGCAAGAGATTAAATCAAACTCGGGACTTGTTATTTCATGAGATCCTGAGCTGCTCATACTGCAAAACAGAACAGCCTGGGCTAAAGCCTAGCTTAGGAAGTACTGCTCTTAGAAGAGGAGGATTTAGTCGGAGGCTGTATCGATGCTTTTCCTTCCCTCTTGCCGAGGAAGCCGCTTGCTCGGGGGATCCTCTGCAAACTGCTAAGCTGAGTCAAGGCAAGCCTCCTGCACGTCTCTGCCTCTGGCCTCTTGCTCCAGATGTGTCAGCTCAGCCTCGCTCGGCTGCGTACCCGGAGACGAAAGCCGTGGGCGGAGGGCTGAGCCGGGCGGTAGGAATCTCTTCGGGAGGAGGAACAAGGCTCTGCTAAAAATAGCTGGGGAAAATTCCTTCCCTCTTGCCTTAGAGGAAAATCCTGTCGGGGAGGCTGGAGCCTGGCTTAGCTGGCGAGGCAGTCTGAAATGTGAAAACACAGAGCTGAGCCTTGTTTTGGACGTGGGTTTTCTGCAACTTTTGCCTTTAGTCTTGAGCTGCTGTGTTGTTTGGGGTTTTTTAAGACTGACTTGTGCACCAGCTCACTGTTGTGTTTCTACATTACTTAGATTTAATAACACGTTTGTTTGAAGGAACAGCTTTGAAATCAAATACAGTGTTTCTGGCTGAAGTATGTATTTTTTTATTTATTTCACTCCGATACCACTGATGAGCATCGGCTCTGCATCAGCTGGGAGCTGGGGAGGAGTGAGAGGTCCTGGGACCAGCGGGGACCACTCGCTCCTCCTCTAGTTCAGCCCAGTGGAGATGAAGCCAGATCTCATGGAGCCACATGAGGACCTGGAGAGGCTGTCCCACTAGAAGACTACAGAGGCTTCCCTACAAAGCCGGTCAAAATGATCTCAGAGAGATCCCTGTGCTGGCTGGGCCTGAGGAAAGCTGGCTGGGTTTAGAAGGGGGATGAATGACTAACATGGCACAAAAAGAGCTGGAAACCCACCAGCAGGGTGGGGTGAGGAGGGACAGTCACCTTGACCAAAACCCTTCCTTCATGCCCTGGTGAGCACAAAGCTGTTTCTACCTGGTGCTAAAACACAAGAGTTGCACGTTACCTGTTCTGCAGGCAAGGCTGCAAGAGGACTGTAGCCTCCTTGTCGAAGGAACTGAGCTTTATCCCTCTTCTCCTGCCCCCCAGCACATCAGGTTGTGGTCTCAGATGTTCAGCTCCTCGAGGAGAGGAGGGGACACCCTTTTTGATGGTCAACTTGCAGTAAGATCTTGCAGCGAAGAAACCATGTGAAGCTGAGATGCAAAGCCTGAGCATCGCTGGCTCTGCCAGTCCCAGGAATAGAGTTGTCTAAGAAAGCTCTTCAGCAAGATGTCGGAAGAG
>NW_010516094.1:18111-33574 GCF_000687285.1 Phaethon lepturus
TCCCCCGGTGATCCTTTGCATCCTCCTTGCTTAGACGTTCCCTGAGCTTCAGTGTCTGCTTCAGGCACAGGTAGGTCCTTGCCCACAAGGAGGCTGAAGTCTGCAGCAGCAGTGGGGGCCTCGCCGCCTGGATGACGCTCCTGAAGTTGGAGCGTGCTCTGCTCGCTTTGGAAATCGCCGGAGAACACTTCCGTACGTTGTTTCTCACTCCGCCTGCAAAGCTGTGGCTAAGCAGCTGGGCTGATGCAGAGGAATTTTGAAACACTGTCCTGGCCAGCCAGCTGGCGACGCGGGAGACCATGGACGAGCTTCGAAGGTCCTGTACTCCAGCATCCTCATCCTGGCGGGCATCCGTGGAGCTCCGCACAGTGAGACGAAGCCGAGGATGCTTTGCACTGCCCATGCGCCGTGCCCGGGTGCGGGCGTTGCAGATCTGGCTCAGCGTCCTCCTGGTGCCAAAGGGAAGGGTCTGCGGCTGTGACCGTGGCTTGGCAGAGGCTAGCAAAGGTCAGGAGGGTGGGTGGGATCCGGCCCTGCCTCCTGCTCCCAGCCTTGGCAGTCAGCCCGCAGCTTTGGTCTCAATTAATTTTCGACTCTGTGCCTGGCATCGTTATCCAGAGCACCCCTCTTAAATCCTTGCTGTAGCGTTTCACTAAAGCTGATAAAAAGCTGAAGCTGTTCTTAGCTCTCGGCTTCAAAAAGGAATCCCTTGAGTAATGTTTTAATTTAATGTTTTAGCATCCAGAGATTTTTGTGGGGAGGAGAGCAGCTCTTCTGCAGCGACGTTGGTCTGCCAAGTTCAGTGCTGAACCCGCAGCTGCCCTGTCTGGAGTTTCTCAAACCAAATGCCTTCACACCCTCGTCTCACCGTGCCTCCCATGCAAATAAGTCCTGCAACGCCAGTTTACCACTTCATCAAATGCTTCCTTTGACAAAAACTGGAGGAAAGTGGAATAAAAAGGCTCTGGGAAGATGTTGCTGACTGGTGTGCTGCAGTGTTGATGCTGCTTCCTTCTCATCCCGCTGCGGGGTTCAGAGCAAGTAGCACATAACAGGAACACGTACCATGGGTGGTTTTCAGTCCAGACCCCATATGGAGCTTCGAGGGCGTTCCCAAGCCGGCTCCATGGCTCCTGCAGAGCTGCTGAGCTCTCCATGCGTTTTTCCTTGCAGTGGTGGGGTCTGAACGGTGCATTTGGGGGTCCTGGGATGGCAGGGACCATCCCATCTTACTGAAAGCTGTTTTCCTGCTAACGTCAGCATCAAATGACATTCCTCAATGCAAATACCTCTGTGAAGTTAAAATGTAGAGAGGGTCCTGCTCCTTAGGCAGTGCTGAAACAGCCTTGCGCCCCTGCTCAGAAGAAACCCAGGGCTCTTGCCCGGGGCCGCGGCTGTCGGCAGCGGGCTGGGCGCTGCTGCTAATCAAACACCTGCGAAACTGCTTGGCTTTGCTGCCTGCGTTGCTGAGCCGCTTGTGGAGCGTGGATTTTGGCCTCCGCTTGGATGTTTGGGTTGTAGAAGACAGTTGAGGGTGGTCTCCTGAGCGGCTCAGTCCTTTGCGTAACACAGGCAGGAGCAGGCGCCTCCTTTGACCAACCTCCTGCAAGTCCAAATACGTAGGTGGCTTCTTTGGGTACTGGCCAAGTCAAAGTAAACCTAATTACAGGGACAGGGTGGTCTAGAACAGGTCACATCTACCCGAACGCCTGTAGCTGCTCCCAGTACTTTGTTGCACCCTTTTGCCTTGTTCTGGTCCAGGACCAGAGAAGGTCTTGGTGGGCACCAAGGCGAGGGTGAGCCAGCGACACGTCCTCGTGGCAGGAATGGCCACCAGCCTCCCGGGCTGCCCGGGGGCAGGGGTGATCCTCGGGAGCACTGGGCTCCCAGTACAAGAGAGGGGGATGTACTGGAGTGAATCCAGCAAATAGCGAAGGACCTGGAGCATCTTCCATATGAGGACAGGCTGAGAGAGCTGGGACTGGTTAGCCTGGAGTGGAGAAGGCTCAGGGCGATCTTATTAATGTATATAAACCCCTCGTGGAGGACAGTGGAGAAAAGGAGAATCCGGGCTCTTCCCAGTGTCAGGACAAGAGGCAACGGGCACAAACTGAAACACAGCGACTTGTATTCAAGCGTAATAAACTTTCTTTACTTGTGAGGTGGTCGAATGCTGGACAGGCTGCCCCGGAGGCCACAGGTTCTCCATCCTTGGCGATGCTCAAAGCCTGATGGATGCGGTCCTGACCCTCTGCTTCCCCCCGGTACCCCTGGCCAAGCCTCTCTGCCCCTAAATGCGTGATGCTGCCCTACAGACCTGGCTGTTAAGGATGGAGGAGTGGGGAAATCCAGCAGTTATGGGCTGTGAAAGATCTGCATGCTGTTCCCGAGGCAGCAGGGCATTTGCTGGCATTTAAAATGGTTTTTAAGCAGGCGCCGCTGTAATCCCATCACTGCCAGCTCAGGAGTTGAGCTGGTGTTTTATTGTTTGAGTGACCTGTGGCAGTCTGCAGCTTTGTGTTTGGAGCGTGTGTTTGTGTTGAGGTGGTGTGAAGGAACAGCAAACGTGAAGGTCGATATAAAACCAGGCTGTTTTCTGCTTTCTGCCTGGGTTTCCTGGGGGCTGAGCCCTGACCCAGCCTCTCGGTCCTGCCTGTGTTGCCATGCTTCTCTGTGGAGCAAAGGAATATAAATAATAAACCCTTTTTTTGGCAGGGCTGTGCACTTGCTGCTTTACTTTGAGGATACCGAGTACGTACTCATCACGCGTCTGGCTTTCCCAGATCATAATTCACAGGTATGCTCTCATTGCCATCAGGCCATGGAGCAAAGCTGAACCCTCAGAGCCCATGTTTTCATGGCATCACCATGCTGGAGGCTGGTTGGAGTTTATTTCTTAAGAGCCAAGTCTTCTCTAAACACGCTGAACGTGTTTTTTCTTGCTTGGTTTCACATTTTATTATTACAGGCACGTTGCGTGACTTCTTGTCCTTCCACGCATGCCGCTGTGGTCCTTTTCTTCGTTTCCTCATTTCCTTCGCTGGCAGTAAGCTGACCCAGAGCCCCTTTGGGCTTGGTTAATTATTTCACCCGCTGCCGTATCACGTGCTCCCTTTGTGCAGATGCTTCCTCCGCCAAGTCCAGCCTTCGCATCATCGGTGCGCTCGAGGTTGGCTTTCTGCTCCACTCCGGAACATAGCCTGGTTCTGGGGTAAAGCGCTCTAGGCTTTACCCTCAGGGAGCCTGCCCTGCGTCCCTTTAAGAGCAGGATAACTGGGTTTGGGGTGCAGGCTGTCCCTGGGGACGTGCAGCATGCTGGCCAGCGGAAACACTGGGTGGCCATTTGGAGTTCGATCTCCCTTAATCTCCATGCAGACGTGTCGGGGGAGAATTAGCTTTACACATTTCCATTTGAGATAATCCCTTGGAGTGGATTAAGAAGCTGTTAGGGAGAGGGATGCTCTTTCTCCTTTGTGTTCAGCTCAAAGGGTTGAAGATATTTAAAGGGGCTGTCCAAGACCTCATTGATTTTTTGAATGGATACGGCAGCTGAGCCCTGGGTGAAAGCAGCCCAAACTCCAGCGCCGGTGGCCGACAAGCACTACACTAGAACCGGCTCCGTCCCCCGTGTCGTGGCATTGCTCGGCAGCACGGAAGTGGGGCGACACCTTAATATGAGCCCTGTCCTCCTGCGTGCGCTCATGGTCCCAGAGGTGGCTTTTCCAGGATCTTCTGTAGCTTCTGAAACATGGGCGAAGGTCCTGGTCTGCTCCGTGGTCCGGCACTGCGTCGATCGGGGTTTAATTCCTGGCTCTGCCACGAACCACTGTGCCGGACGGCATTCAGCAGCAAACCCCCTCCCAGAAATTTTCGCAAAAGCCCTGATGCTCCAGTCAGAGTAAAGGCGATCTAGATGAAGGGCAAATCCTCCCTTTTCCCAGAAATGGCTTTCTTGGGAATTCTGAAGCCCAGTGAGAGCTGGGGACAGGATGCACTGCTGGCCGGGGGTTGCAGAGGGGCATGGGGTGGGTGAGCAAGCCCTGATGAGGTGGGGGGTTTTTTTGAAGTCTGTGCTGTGAGACGCTGGGGGCGTGCAGAGAGCTGCAAGCGCTTTGCTGGGGTATTAGTGAGGTTGCAAACTCCTTTGATTTAACTCCTCGCGTCCACAGTCACCTCGAGAGCTTTCGAGGGCAGGAGAGCATGGAGCTTCCTTCTTGAACAGCATCTTGAAGGTTTGAGGATAGGTTAGTACTGAGATTAGCACCGGTTTAACAACCCCGGCCCTTCCACAGAGGGCAGCCCACCCAGGGCTTTCCACAGAGCGGGACAGCAGCAGGTTCTGCTGCAGTGAGCAGTGCCGGCCCTTGCAGGGAGCTGCCTCGGCCATCATCGCACCTCAGCGGCGGCTGGTCTCCAGTGACAGAGGGGCAGATAGTTGCAGACAAGTCCTAATGTAGGTGGTGGGATTGGTGAACCCCCCGTTATGTGTTTTACTTGCTTTAGACAGGAGAAATGGCATCGGAGGGACATATCACCCCAACACAGATGCAAGCCTGGGGTGGTGAGGGGTTCTCTGGACCCTGCTGTGTCTCTGTCTCTCCTGACAGCTCATGGCTGTGTCCAGCCTAGGCTGGGGGGCTTAGCCCCAGTCTATTGCTGGCCTCACGGCTTTTCTCTGGAGGTTTGTCCTATTTCCACTGAATTTGCAGCCCCTGGAGCAGCAGCAGGCAGCTCAGCCAATGTGACCTCTTCCACACGGGCCATCAAATCCAAGGAAGGGCTGGCCATGGCCAGGAGTGTCCCTGGGCCCGGGGGTGGGTTTGGGGGGATGCTGTTGGGTTCCAATGTATGTGAACGTACATGGGGTGGGGTGGGCTGGGGTTCCCCAAAAAATCCAAGCCCAGCTGCTGTTCTTCACAGAGCCCCCTGCCTGATGTCGGTCTGGCCTCGCAGGCTAAACCCAGCCATGAGATGGTCTCTCTCAGTTACTCGAGTCTTAAATGCCTCATTAAGTAGATGAAATAACTGTTTTCCTCCTGAATTTTGGAGCCAGAGCAGCAGGAGCCCCTGAGGAGTGACCACCATGGCCATCCTCTGCCGGGGGCGGCAGCTCTCCACAAAATGCCAAGTCCTGGCTGGCGCAGGGTGTTCACATAACCCCTTCCCTTCCTCTTCGCCCGACTTCAAGACATAAATGCTTTTGAGACGCAAACGGTGGAGGGTGTGGGAATGGGCTCCCAGCAGCTGGGATGGTCTTTTTGGCTGAGCCTTGCTCCCCATCCCAGGGGCTTCTGCAGCAGATGCTCAAGTCGTTCTGCCACAGAATTTGTCTCCAGACAGGGACCAGGGAGACCCGCAGGGAGGTGGGCTGGGAAACCACCTTCAGGGATTGGGATCGTGAACAAGGACAGGGGGGAAAAAAGAAAACAAACTTATTTTATGGGTTTTAAGGAGAAATGGGATCCTTCTTTCCCCAGACCTACTAACTAGGCAGCGTGCCGGAGGGATTCGCTTCCATCCCAAGATGAGGATCTGCTCGGTGCAAGCGCCGGAGAGGCTGCGGGTGGCTGGCAGCCTGGCAGATCTTCAGGTGCTTCTTCTGCAGCCGACCTTGCCTCTGCTTAACGGGCGGATTTCATCAGGGAAATCGCCGCCTTCGCCTTTTTAATTTGATTCTCAGTCTGTGAAATTAGCAACTCGTTTTCATTAGACCTCTGAGCCTGACTCTTGGGCTCACATTTGAGCCCAGCAAGGCTCGCTTGAACACTTTGCGCTTTCCCAAAGTGCCTCCTGGGACACCTTGGCTCAGACGGGGAGCTCTTAACCTCATTTCCAAGCTTTCCTTTTCTAATGTGAGCGAGAAACATAAGGACTCAAAATAGGGGCCCTAAAAACCCTTTACAGCCTTTGGTCTCCATAGATGTTGTTGGACCTTGGAGAACAAAGTAGCTGTGAAACTCGGAGGAGAAACCAGGGTTAAGGACCCCTGTGGGCTGGGGGTATTTCCATCCTGGGTGCAGCCGGGTGCGAGTCCAGGATGTTGGGGGGTTTCCGGGGGGTTTCCAGGGGCTTAGGGGTGCAGGAGATGGGATAGCGTGGCTGGGAGCCAGGAATGGGATTGAGCTTTGCAAAACGGGCTTCTTCCCCTTCACCTCGCCTCACGCCCGGCCCCGTTGCTGCCAAACCTTACCGATTCTTCACCAACAGCTTTATTTTGTCGCTGTTGCTGCGTGTAACAGAAGGAAGCTGTGGTTATCGCACTTCCTGGCCGCGAGCTGGCAGGCGAATGAAAGCTCATGAGTTTGCTAGCCCTTCGGCAAGGGCCGTGAGCTTCGGAAGCCTCTGAGACAAGGGTAGCAGCTTCTCCCTCCCCCCGGAGGTGCTTTCGGTGAGCCACCAAAGGCTCTGCGCCGGCACGGTTTGGTTCTGCTCTCTGTAGCCGGGTACTTCGATGGAGAACGAGGTAGGTGCTGGTTTTAGATAGGCTCCCAGAAACGCAGAAGCTGTTGTTCCACGTTGCGTCATGCCGGGTGACGCCTCTGCCTGAGATTTGGGCTCCCCAAATCCTCCTTCAAGGAGAGCCTCTGGGTCTCCCATGGGGCTCGGGCATGTGGGGTGGTGGGGAATCCCTCTGCAGCATCTTCCCAGCCCTATGGAGGCTGCCTGCATCCTCGAAGGAAAAGCGAGAGCCTCTTCTGGTTTGCTCCGTGCGGATCGGGCTGGATCCAGCAGCCTTGGCACAGAGAGCTGAACCAAGCCGCAGCCGTCGGACCCCGGCTGGTGGAAGGGGACGTGTCCGGGGGACCATTGTACAGCCCTGACCCCGGCGGCAGACTGCCGCATCTCTCCGCTTTTGATTCCTAAAGGATACTGATGGAATGACATCTTTATGCAGCGGCAGCCAAGGTTTGGGGTTGGACACCCTGGTAGTCAGCGTGGCAGAGCCAGGGTCGAGCCCCATGCTCCGGTCTCAGCAAAGAGACCTGTTTTTTTCAGGATTTTCTTCTTTCTGGAGCCAGGAACGGTCTCCCAGCCCCTTGGCAGGAGCCAGCTGGGTAGCACAGCACAGGAGGATGCTCCGTTTCGGAGCAGGGATGCTGCCCCTAGAATCTGCGGTGTTTGTCAGTGCATGCCCTGCTGCTGTAAAGGCAGAGCTGTTTCACGAGGCCAGCATCACGTACCTGTGTTTTCTATCCCTTTTGTCCTATAAACTCACTCTATTTTTATCTCCCTGGTCCAAGGCATGTTTTTTCAGGGCCGGACTGTCCCCGACGTCCTTGTGGTGCCGGGCTCACTCTGGGATTTGGTGAATACTATTCAACCAGGAGCTTTTCCATCCCACTTTCCCATCCTAGTACAACAGTTTCAATTTATTTCAGTCTGGCTTTGATCTCTCTTATTCCTATAGATCTTTCACACTCGTCTACACTGAGAAAAGCAACGAGAGAGGCTGAAGCTGCCTGACGGGAGCAGGTCCCATGTGTGCACCTGAACCCGGCACATCAGCTTCTGCATGGGCAGGGACGCTGCTGGGAGTAGGTGACGTGGTGGTGGCACTCCCCCACCAAATGTAATGTCTTACAGCAAGGCTGAAGCGGTTTAGATGAAGGGTTTGCAGTTCTTGACGGTGGTTTCCAAGGCAAGGTCCTGCAGTGGACGGCGGCAAGAGACGGAGCTGAGTTTGCAGGGGGCTGCTGCTCTTTGAGGCTGCAAAGCACTCCACGCTTTTCTGAGCAGGAGCATATGGTTTATGTTTCATTAATTTCCCTTTCAAAGCATCATTTCTGCCTCTGCAGATCGTGCAGTCCTTTTTCTTGCCTGTGAGACTCAGGAAAGCCAAAGCGTAGTTGCCCTGAGGGGTGGGAAGCTGGTAAACTTGGAATTGGAGAAGTCCGTGCACGCTCCCGCTCGTTCAGCCATCGGGCAGGCTGGCATGGAGCTCGGCCAGGGCTCTGCCACGGGTCAGCTGTGCCACGACAGCCCCGGGGCCTGCAGCGTTCCCGGGCTGGCCGCCCCGCGCCGCGGTAGAAGGACGGTGGTGATGCTCCCTCTATAGCTGGGAGCCCGTGTGTGCACGCTGCTGCCAGCTGGGCTGGTGTTGGCTCCCAGTTTTTTACCAAACCCAGCACTGAGTGGTTCAGGAACCTCAAAAACCTGTTTTTCCCAGGGGAGGCCATCTCCTGGGTCACGTACTCCTGTTTGTGGGTCTCCCCTGGGACTTCGGGCAGGTTGGCAGCGTCTCTGCCTTTCCTGTTCACAGTCCTTCGTCGCCTGAAGTCGCTCCCTGCAAATGCTCGGGTGAATACAAAATTGCGCCGAGGTGAGGAGGAAGCCTGCTGGTTTTCTGCGTGGCCGTGACTCGCTCACTCTTACAGCTCTCAATCTGAATATTTATTTGTATTTTTTCTTAACTGAAAGGCGCACGGTGAATTTGGGAGAAAAAAGGGCCTGTTTTGGTAAAGGGCGCTTAGCAGTGTTCTTGCAGTATGTTGTGGGAAAGTGGTTTTCAGCAGAAGATCACATGCTCGTGGATTCGTAGCTCTAAACCCAGCCTGTCTGCGGGGTGGTTGGGGCTGGTAAAGCCAGGCTGTGACTGCGGACGTGTGGGCTGGAGGAGCACTGGGCAGCGGCTGCTGCCCGTTTGCCCCCATTTTGGTGCAGAAACTCCCTCTCTTACCCTTAACCCCGATGCTCCGCTGTTTCTCTCCGCAGCCTGGAATAGTGTCTCCTTTCAAACGAGTCTTCCTGAAGGGTGAAAAAGGTCGGGATAAAAAAGCCCAGGAGAAGGTTACGGAGAGACGGCCACTGCATACGGTGGTGGTGTCCCTGCCTGACCGCGTCGAACCAGACGTGCTGCTGAATGACTACATCGAGAAAGAAGTGAAGGTAACGCGTGCCTGGCTGGGGCTCGTATAGAACTATATATAGCTATACAGCGTTAGGATAACTTAAAGGCATGAGAGATCTTCCATACACAGGTGTATTTAGCAGCTTCTCAGCAGGGGCTTGGGCACCAGCCCTTTGCACTGTCTTGATGGTGTCTTTCTTGCAGCAGCTGGCATGTTCAAGGCCATGCTTGTGCTGTGGTAACAGTTTGGTTCTCTTTTTCCAGTATTTAGGTCAACTCACATCCATCCCAGGGTACCTGAATCCCTCCAGCCGCACGGAAATCCTGCATTTGATCGATAATGCAAAGGTGAGCGCTCAGCCTGTTGATATGACCCGCTCCGTGTAGTCTCCAACATGCAGCATGGAAAAATAAAAGGCTTGTGTTGGTTCCTTGGGGCTGGGTGCTGGTCTGACTCATGTCCTCCACCCCATGGGAGGGAAGCCCCTTACCTGATTGTTACCAAAAGGAAAACAGCTCAGCAAATCAATGGAAATACATTTATTTTAGAGAGCACACCAGCTCCCGGGGCAGCTGACCCAAGAACACGATGCTGTCATTAGTCTCTCTGCCTACAACATCAAGCTGGTGTGGAGGGATGGAGAAGATCTCATCCTCAGGGTCCCCATCCATGACATTGCCTCCGTTTCCTACATCCGAGATGACTCCGCTCACTTGGTCGTGCTGAAAACAGGTAAGTTGTGGCCACCACGGGCAAGCTGTAGCCTTGTGTTTTGGGGTTCCCGTGTGTTTTGGGGCTGAGCCCCACAGCAAGCCAGTGTTACCCTCGTGTAGGATGGCAGCCAGCCTGACCAGAAACAGGACAAAGGCGATGCTGGGTGAGAACAAACCAAAATAATCAGTGTCCTTCACAGACTCACAGAACGGTTTGGGTGGGAAGTGACCTGTAAAGACCACCTAGTCCAACCCCTGCCATGGGCAGGGACATCTTCAACCAGAGCAGGTTGCTCAGAGCCCCGTCCAACCTGATCTGCGGTGTTCCCAGGGATGGGGCATCCACCACCTCTCTGGGCAACCTGGGCCAGGGTTTTGCCACCCTCATGGGGAAAAATTTCTTCCTTCTATCTAGTCTCCTGCCTTGAATTGTTTCAGTCTGTCTTTTCCTAGGGGGGTGGAGGAAGGACTGGGTTTACACGTGTTCCCCCAGCGGTGCTGTGAATCACAGAAGAGTGAGCACACTGGGGGAGATGAAAGATGTTGGGTTGTGGCTGGAGATGAACTGCAGGCTCACATACAGCTTAGAAATTCCTCCTGTAGCCTGTCCTTCAGCAACTGCCAAGTCCCGAATGAGAGCTGTAATTTACTGCCTCTTAAAAAAATTTGGGACCTTAAAGCGGAGTAGTTTGTTCTGCATTGCCTGTCCTGCTCCAGTCTGTGGGGTCCTTTGTGGATGTCAGCAAGGAGAGGAGGTAGAAGCAGCTCCTCCAGACTGGTCCCCATGTGTGTCGGACCTGCCCCGCTCTTTGCAGCCCTTGTGCTGGGAGGACTTCATCGCGGCGCTGGATGTCTAACTGCCCATGTTGAATAACCAGGGTGACCCCCATCACTTCTGACATACCTCACTTCTTGTAATAACCAGGGAGGGCCTTGCTGGGAGTCCCCAGCAGCTCTGCCTGTGTCAAACCTGCGTGGTTTTAGGGCTGGAGTGTTTGGGGAAAGCTGAGCTACTTAGAGGATGTAATGAGAGAGAGACTTATCAGATTATAAACCCCATGACAGCAAAGGACAGCCTATAGGATAAATAAGTGACTTAGAAGGCTGTAATTCTGCTGATGGATTTCTGATGCTGGCTAAGCCATGGAAATGAAGTCAATGATTTACAGAGTTGTCAGAAACCAGCTCTAAATTATAGGCTTTTCATTCAAAGATTTTCATAGGATCATAGAACCTTTAAGAACATCGAGTCCAGCCATCACCCCAGCACTGCCCAGCCCACCACTGACCATGTCCCTCAGCACCGCGTCTACACGGCTTTTAAATCCCCCCAGGGCTGGGACTCAGCCCCTTCTCCAGGCAGCCTGTGCCAGGGCTTGACAACCCTTTGGGTGAAGACATTTCCCCCAACACCCAATCTAACCCTCCCCCGGCACAACTTGAGGCCGTTTCCTCTCGTCCTGTCGCTGGTTCCTTGGGAGAAGAGACCAACCCCCACCTCACCACAACCCCCTTTCAGGCAGTTGCAGAGAGCGATGAGGGCTCCCCTCAGCCTCCTCTTCTCCAGGCTGAACACCCCCAGTTCCCTCGGCCGCTCCCCATCAGACTTGTGCTCCAGACCCCTCCCCAGCTCCGTCGCCCTTCTCTGGATGCATATTGCCCTTCTCTGGGCTTTGGCCCTGTGCAGTGTTCCGGTGGAGTTCCTGGGCTCCCAAGAGCGCCCACCTCGAGGGCATTTTCTCCTGGCTGCGGGATCCCCTGCCCTCCTGCTTCAGGGGCTTTGCTCTCCCCACGGGCAGCCTGCTGGGAGGGCAGCTTGCCGTGTGAGGACTCCTTGCTGTTGTCTCCCTGCCTCGACCTTTCCCTCACGACTTCTCTCTTTCTCAGCTCAGGACCCCGGGATCTCCCCAAGCCAGAGTCTCTGTGCCGAGAGCTCCAAAGCCCTTACTTCAGGCTCGCTGTCTGAGAGCGGGGTGGTTCCTGTTGAAGCTTGTTGCTTGGTGGTCCTGGCTACGGAGAACAAAGTAAGACTCAAAACACTTGATTAAAACTGTCCCACATTGGGGTTGCCTCCAGAGTCACTCTCTGATTGTGACGACGCTGGGACTAGGATTGCTGGGAGGTTTTCTGGCCCTTAGACCCAGGTGGCCACAACCTCTCAGGTTGATGGTGGAGACCCCGGAACCCCAGGGCGGCCTCATTTTGCTCTTGCCAAGCATCCCCTCCATTACGTGACCAGATGCTTACCTGGCCGTACGTTGTGTGACACACATAGGCCCAGTTTTAAGACTGCAGGGTGTGGGTTGGGCTTTGCTGGCGTACAAGGTGGTACCTGGAGGAGGAAACCTGGTCCCTGCTCCAGCCCTGGGACCTGATGAGAACTCGAGAGGGTATCTGAAGATGGTTTTCCCTCGGTGGTGGTGCCTGCTGCCCAGAGCTTTCTCCAGCAGCAGGAAATCTGTGAAGACAGCTGAATGTCTCCCACAAGAGGATTTTACTAGCCAGGGCATTTTCCTGATGCTGACCTGGACATTTGTTTCATCTGGTGTCTGGATCCAGAGATTCTGATCTCGGCCTGTGTGCTCCCACTTCTACAGCAGGAACCCTTTGCCTTTGGAGTGGAGTTTTGCTCATCTTGTTTCCAGCTCTAACGCTCTCTGGGGTGCCTGCACCTGTTTGGGATGTAGGTTACGTAGCCAGAGGCCCAGGGGGCTGAACTGAGGAGTAGGACAGAGCATCGACACGAAATCTGGGTGCTATTTCATAGCTCTGACTTGACAGCTGAGCACTCGATCTCCTATCGCCCGGGTCTGGCTGGCTGAAGGGAGCTGGGATGCTTCTCTGGCAGTATGGGAGGATGACGAGGGGTGATACATCTCAGAAGTTTGTCTCCTCTAGCACTGCTCAGGGGACAGCAGGAGGGAGCTGAGGAGATTAGAGGTTTGTCACCTCCAGCCCTGGAGACCCTGGAGGTCAGGCAGTGTCCTGGATCTTGGATGAGTGGGTTCCCTCTCCTCGCTGGGAGGACAACACCCTTACAAATATAGCACACCACTGTCCCGTGTGGTGTGCCTGCCGTAGGGAGCCAAAGAGAAAGGCCACCACAGTACCTTCTGCCTTCCAGCAGCCCTCCTTTGCTCCCTCCCCAGGTGACTGCCGAGGAGCTGTGCTCACTTCTCAGCCAAGTCTTCCAGATTGTTTACACTGAGTCCACGATAGACTTCTTGGACAGAGCAATATTTGATGGGGCGTCCACGCCGACGCGGCACATGTCCTTACACAGCGGTAAGTCTGTGCTCTCCCCTTTTGCCTCCATCTTACCCAGCTCGTCTGAGGGTATCTCCCCATCTTCACCAACGTCCATCAGCTCTCTTCTGCCACCATCGGAGGTCAGAGCGAGCCTGGTGGCTTCCCTCCTGCGGGTACTGGGGAAAAAAAACCCTCCTCTGCTTCAATTGCCTGTGAGTTGGAAGGGCACGAGGGCTTCCTCCTGCGTGCAGATGTTTCCCCAGCTGGGCTGTGGGACATCAGCCATCATCCTTGTCCCTGTTCTCTGTTCACGGTGGATGGAAGGGCTTAATAAAACAGTGCTTGGTCCCTCCGCGGTTCTGCGTCTCTGCTGGGTCTGTACCCAGTCCTGGCACCGCCCCGCTCGGCCCCGGCCCCGCTGTCTCACCGTCCAGCCGAGACGGCCGAGTTGGAAGTCAGTGTGCGTGTAAGTCATGGATTGGGAAAAGCACCGAATTTCTGCCTCTTCGACTCCATGTCTCGAATGTTTTCCTTGCAGACGACTCTTCTACAAAAGTGGATGTTAAGGAATCTTACGAAACGGAAGCAAGCACTTTGTAAGTTGTGTGGTACGCTGAGCTCGCTGGGCACTCGGGCTTATTAGTGCAGCCTCGCTGCCAGGTTTAAAGCCCCCGAAGCAGGAACCGCTGCGGTCTGCACATTGAAAAGCTTCTGCTCAGTCTGGCTGAAACATTGGACGGTGTTTTTACTGTCCGCATGTGGAGCCGTGGTCCCTGCCGCCGCAGCATCCGTGGCTGGATTGTTCTGCTGCTGCGGTTTGCCAGAGAAGGTCACGTACACAGTGTATGTGCAGTCCCCTGCGTCAGCAAAGCGGGGACGCGACGCTCGCCTGGCTGCTTTGCCTTGGTGAAATCCAGCTGGAGTTGGGAGAAACGTTTTCCCCCAAAGCCCTTTGTTTTGGAAAAGTTTTTCCCTCCTGAATCGGTGACTGCTGAAAACATTGGCAGCGTTTGTGGGCTGAAAACCTGACACACAAACCAGTTGTTTAAAATTGACTGATGCTATTTGAGAATTTCATGTTTAATGCCAGAACAAGGTGGCTTGAGACTTTTTCCCTCGCTGTTCCAAAATGAGAAAGCAGTTGGAGGGGGTAGCACATAGGGCTTCATTTTCAGCAGGTCACCAAACCAATGTAGTTCAAGTCCTCCGTGCCGTGGGAGCCTTCGGACGCTCCCGGGCGCGGAAGGCTGCCAGCTTTGTTGCAGAGAGAGCGTGTCTCCACGTGCCTCTCCGCAATTCCAGGCTCTCCCATGCCGTGACCTCCAGCGACAGAGATGTAAGAAGGTGTCCGAGGAGCTCTGGAGGACTCACGGCCTGTTTGCATTTCAGTTCCTTTCCAGAAACTTTGGATGCAGGTGACAACTCCCCCTCTTCCTTCTCCACGCAACAGTCTCCACACATTAAGACAGTCAGCGAGAGCGAGCTGAGCACCACGGCGACAGAGCTGCTCCAGGACTATATGATGACGGTAAGGGTGCCCTTGGGTTGCAGGACGGTGGGGTGGAGGAGTTTTCTTCCCTTTAGGATGTCGGAGTGCTCTTGGGATTTGGGATTGTCACCTTGGTGTGTAGAACATGAGCCCACGCTGGTGTCGAAATATCTCCTCTTCCTCCTTTTCACGCAGATTGTGCTCAGAGGCCACGAGAGCCCACGTTCAGGTCACATCCTTCTCCTGCAGGAGCATCCCTGCCCCCTTGTCCCCTCTTACTGCGCTGGGGCATGTCACGCCATCCACGGCGCGCCAGGTCCCTCGCTTCACGAGTCACGGCCCTGCATACACTCACAGCTTGTCCCCGTTTGAAAGCTGCCAGCTCAGTTCTGGGTCGCACCAGCCTGGCCCGCTTTTCCATCGGGATGAGCTGGTTCATTACCGCAGCTCTTATCAAATAGCAATAAATCCAGTAAATGCCATTCCCAGGCTTCCCATCATCTCTTCTTCCTAAAAAAAAAAAAAGCAACATTTGTGGTGCGCATCTCTTCCGCAGCTCCGAACGAAACTCTCTTCCCAAGAGATCCAGCAGTTCGCCATGCTCCTCCACGAGTATCGCAACGGGGCTTCGATCCACGAATTCTGCATCAACTTGAAGCAGCTCTACGGGGACAGCAGAAAGTTCCTGCTCTTAGGTGGGTGTCAGCTGCCAGGGATTCATCGTGGGTGACCGACCGGAGGGTGGGAGCCGGCGTCGGTCTGCTCCCGAGCCCCGGTGACGTGCCTGGTACCGATCGGTGACGCATGGGCTGTCCACCTGGGCAGCCTGACGGGATGCGAGGGGCTGAAGGCATGGGCGGCACAAAGATTCCTTGGGGTGTCACCAAGCAAGGAGCAACGTCTCAATCCCTCTCTCCTTCAGAGATACCTCTTTCCTGAGGGCAGCTGGATCCATCTAGCTCAGGCGCCTGTCTCAGAGGCTTGAGTCATCCCTCGAGATGCTCCCCTCTCCCTCCTGACTGCTGGGGGAGCCTGGGTACCTCCTCCAGCCCAGGCACCCGGCTTTTCCGTGCCTCCTGGTAGCAAGAGAGGGCTCTGGTCCCTTGGTCCAGGCTGTTCTGGTGTGGGCTGTGCTGTTTATCCGGGCGTATTGAAGCTGTGTT
>NW_010516094.1:33669-34119 GCF_000687285.1 Phaethon lepturus
CTGGAGGGAAGGTGTGCACCCTGGTGGGGTGCTGGCCCTGCCCTCCCCTCCAGGGAGCCCCCCCTGCCTTGGGGGCTCTTCGAGCCCCTCCTGCTCAAACTCCCTGCTTTGATTTGCCTTCAATAAGCTGAAAGAGCATCAGTACCAAGAGCCTGGGCCTGACCTGGTGTCTCTGCTCCAGCCCGGGGGCAGGCGGGCTCTGGGCCAGGTGCTGAGCCACCCCACACCCCGGGCAGCGGGGCTGTAGGGCCGGTGCCCCACAAGCCAGCGCTGGGGGGGCTTTCAAACAGAGCAGGGACCAAAAGGGCGATGCTGGCCGTTGCCGTAGGGGTAGCAGATCTGCCAAAAGCACTGGGAGTCGCTCCCTGGAGCAGGCGAGCCTCAGGGAGGGGGGCAGCTCTCGGCGCACTCTCCCGCTGTCCGGCTTCTCTTTCGCTTTTGGTGGGGCTG
>NW_010516094.1:34364-35874 GCF_000687285.1 Phaethon lepturus
TGCTTCTCCCGTCCCAGGCGGTCACACCAGTGCCGCACTGTCCCACGGCAGAGTGGGGCTGAGCACTCGCCCTAGGTTTGACTGGGGTGGGCGGTGGGAGACAGCGGTGAGGAGCAGCAAACCTTCTGCCCAGGCTCAGAGTACGCTGGAAAGCTCCTGTAAAGGTTTTTCTTTCCGTTTTTAGAATCTTAGAATTGTTTAGGTTAGAAAAGACCTTTAAGATCATCAAGTCCAACCCTTTTTGAGCAGCCAGAGTTTTCTTCCAAGCGGCTGGGTAGCGGCTGCAGGGGCATGGGACTGCAGGATGATGGGAAGCAGGGGCCATATCTCATTTTTGGCTGGTGAGGACACGCACCATGGAGGGGGTAGGGAGAGACACGGTGCTTGGCAGGGCAGCTACTCCATGACTGCAGATGGAGCAGGATGGGGCCCAGCTGGAGAAAAAGACATTTAAACGCGACTGAGGACCCTCGCTCTACCTTTAATTACAAAGAAAAAACAAGTTATTGAAAATCCTCAAAGCATCACGAGCAGCGTGCCTAACCTGCGCCCCGCTGACCCTCTCTGCTGCGCAGCGGTGACAGCCGCCCCACGGGGCACGGGCCGAGGGAGACGGAACAGACGCTCCTCCAGGCGCCCGAGTCGCCGGCTAATGCCGTTGCAGCAATAAGCTCGGTAAAGCCGAGCAATATGTTTCACCGAGGAAGTAGCAGACGATCCTTTTGAGCTCAGAAAAATCCCACTTGAGCAGGATTTTGTCCTCAGTGGGCAGCGGCTGCAGCTCTCAGGAGTGTAAGTGGGAGATGTGGCCCCGAGCAGGAGACTGCAGAGTTACCTGTCCCACCCTGTGACATTTTTGGGAGCTGGGAGATGTGGCCATGAGCCGGAGACTCCAGTGTTCCCTGTCCCACCCTGTGCCATTTTGGGGAGCTGGAGGGGAACATCGCAGCTGGCCTCAAGATCCAGGCTCTGCTGGAAGGCTTGGAAACCCCGGGGAATTTCAGACAGCTGAATAAGTCCGTGTGGACATCTCTCCCGGTGTCTCCCTTGCATGCCCGTGCCAGAGGAGAGCCATGAGTCCGCTAACAATTTCCTCCTCGTTTTCTTCCCCGATCCAGGTCTTCGCCCCTTCATCCCTGAGAAGGACAGCCAACACTTCGAGAACTTCCTTGAGACCATCGGGGTGAAGGACGGCCGGGGCATCATCACGGACAGTTTCGGGAGGTACAGGCGGACTCTGAGCACCACCTCCAACTCCACCACCAACGGCAACGGCGCCGCCGGCAGCTCGGATGACCAGTCCGTCCCTTCCGAGGAGGACGAGTGGGACCGAATGATCTCGCACATCAGCAACGACATCGAAGCCCTGGGGTGCAGCATGGACCGCGACTCCTCCTGAGGGGAGGGACCCCGCAGCGGCGCCCGGATCCTGACCGTCGTTCTGCAAGAGGTTTTCGGGCTCCACCAGGATGCAATTACTCTCCCGTCCTCATTAATGGATCCGAGCGGC
>NW_010516095.1:0-2328 GCF_000687285.1 Phaethon lepturus
CCCCTGCGCCGGGACAGGGGAGCGACCGGACCCCCCAGCCCCGGGGCCGCCGGGCGGGGGGATGCCCCCAGCACCGCATCGGCTTCACAGGCATTCAGGGGGGAGGAGGCCTTCATCTGAAGAGTAGATGCCATTTCTAACAGGTTGGTTGCACATGGGTGCAGGTCACAGCAAGAGCGTTCCTCAACTCCCTGGTCCCTGGGTAACACATTTCTGTGCGCAGTTTTATTTCATTCGCCCTTTAGAGCCGTAGAGATGAAAGAAATCGCCACGAGTAATCGCCTTTGTAAAGCACGTCCTCCTCCTCTCATACGTCCATCAAAGACGGCGGGGAAAGCTGGCACGAGGGACTGATGTGCAAACTGAAGCGTCCCTTCCCTCAGCTGCTCCAGCAGGGAGGTTCAGCGCGAGATGGCTCATTAACAAGCCAAAAAGTCGTTGGATTCACTTTTGTTAGTGTTAGCCGATTGCAAAAATGCAGGGTTAGCAAGCTGCACGAGTTACAGTACACAACAGTCACTGGAAAGTAAATAAAATAAATCCAAGATTCCTACATGCAGCTGTCACGACGAACACGAAGAGCTCAGCATTAAGTGCTATAAAAGGAGTTTCATCCTTGATTACTGCAATAGAGTTATGGTCCGCACATCAAACTGGTCTTACAAGTAATAAAATCTGCTGGACGCTGATACCGTAACTCAGTTGGACAGAAAAAATTATTCCCTGTGAAGGGAGCAGGCATGCAACTGCCGGAGGTCAGAGGAAGGCATTTTGAGCAGAATCACACCATATTTTGGTTCCAATAATAGCAGCAAGTTAAACACGATTCGCTATTACTCAGGACATAATTCCCTTTCTGTTTCAGACCCAGCAGCAAATAAATAATCTTGCTTGCAGAGACAACGTAATGAAAACTACATGTTACTAACTCCAAAAGTTCAAAAGCAAGACACGTGCCTCCTCCCAAACCATGAGACTACTCTTTTCTTTGCAAGTTCTCATGTTTTTTAGGCTAGACTGCCTTTATTCACTCTTTGATCCCTGAGGCTACCTACCACAACCTGGCTTGTGCCCAGGAACATCGTTGTTTCACCACGGGAAACAGCCTTACCAGCCACAGCAGTACCAGTTAACTTGCTCCCACCCTAACCCACCTCAGCTCCACAAGCCCATTTCCAAATGATTTAGTTTTGTACCTCAGCCCCCACTTTGGCCCTGAAGAGCCACCACTGTACTCACGGCTTGACCGCAGCTCTGGGCACCTCCCTCCCAGCATCAGCCGCTGGGGAGGCTTTGCCCCCGTCTCCATATGGGACTACGCAGCACACGTGTTGGAGGAGCAACCAGAAGACCTTCAGACAGCGACAGCCCTGGCCGCCGTGGTCCAGCCAGCCATGGTGTGAGGAGGGCCAGCCAAACCCCCTTCAAGGGCCTGGCACAAAGCATGTCCGAGGCTGGGCTCATCTTACGCTCTCCCTTGCCCCTCAGCCCAAAATGACTGCTTTTTCCAGCTGTTGTGGCTGGCAAGAAGCAAGAAAACGGAGCAGCCAAAGAGCGTTTTCCCAGCAGTGGTCAGAAGGCATGGACATCACCAGACGACGCAGCCAGCTCCGGGGGTGCCTGGAGTTCACAGCCCCCCTTAGCAGCTCACTGCTACACCCCTAAAATACGTAACATTTTTCACTGAGTCTCTTTGCCTTTCACACAGGGAGGGAGGAGGGTTTCTGGTGCTTTCTCTCCCTCCTAGTGGTAAGAACCCCTTCCCCATGTCTCTATCACGCGCTGTGGTCTGGGAGTGCCTTTGCCAGCAGCTACGCTCTTTGTGGTCTTTCTTCAAGGCTTGTCTGATTTATAAGGACTTTATGCACAATTAAGGACAATAAATGAGGCACATAGTCCTTGGGCGTATAATTAAAGTCAACACATTTAGCTGCTCCCCTTGCTTCAGAGAGGGAAGGACCAACCGTGTGCACGATTCCTGCGGAGCCTCGGGCTCCTCCCCGGCTCTCGGGTGGGTGCAGATGTGGGGAGGACCCAGTGAGGACCACGACTCCCCCGCAGGCTCCCCCCGCCACGGCCACCCAAACCTCGCCCGGCCCTTCTCGCGGGTGACCGTGCCCGCGCTGCCCGCGGGACGGCTCTCCTGGGCTTCCCACCAACTTGACTCTGATTTTCCACATTTCTTTTTGAGGTGTGGCGTTTGGAACCAGACGCAGTATTTTAGCTGAAAATTCACCAGCGTCGTGGAAAGTAGAGAAGAGTCCATATTCCCAAGTAAAACTTGACCCAGTTTTGCAGAGTGGCTTTTTTTTGTTTGGTTCGCGGACC
>NW_010516095.1:2359-5345 GCF_000687285.1 Phaethon lepturus
CTGGACCACGGCATACAGCTCGTTTGTTTGCCAAGTTATTGCCCATCCAGCACTGATGTATTTGACTCCCTTCTGCTAAAGCCTTACTTTCGTCTGACTGATGGGCCTTGGCTGGCCGTCTGCAACTTTTCAAGATAATTTTAGGCCTGATCCTGACAAATGCAATGACTGCAGCTACTTCCAGTTCAACGTTATCCACCAACATCTTCTCTTCTTCCCATGTAGAATGGTTATCACCGTTGAAGCCACTAATGAAAACAGTAATCGGGACATGCCTGGGACCAATCCCACCTGAAACCTGTGACAGCAATCACAAAAACTTTTTTTTTGGGGGGTGGCTTTTCCACCACGATCTTCACCTGCTGCAAATTCTTTTTTTTTTTTTTTTTATGTTTTCTTCATGAAAATCTAGGAGAGGATCAACCTCCAGACTACAGCAGATAAACATCCCCTGCTGCCTTTCCCTGCCGGCTGCCTTTCACGCTGTTGACTGTATCGGTGCTGACAGCCCATCCCCTTTCATTTTCTCCCCATGTTAGCCCAGATTAAACTCATGGCACATCTCTGAACTCCTCTCCAACCAGAGGGACCACCAGATCCACCAGATCATTTCCATATCGATCTCTGCACCCATTTCTGAGGCTCTTTTCTCAACGGCTGAGCACAACCCCACCATCCCGTTGGTAATTAAGACCCAGAACCTGATTGTTCTCTCTGACTTGTACCTTCCCACCCCGTGCGTGTGTCCCCCATGACACGGAGGGATGCTCGGAGCATGAGGTATGAGAGGGTGAGGTCAAGTTGCTCCTGCTCGAAGTCACAAGCCAAACGACACAGCCTCAGCCCTGCGGTTGTCTGCTGCAAAGAGCTGCTCCTGCCGCCAGCTTCGGCTCTAGGAAGATGTCAAAATCTGCAGGAAACCTCCTGACAAGCTTTTAGAGAAGTCCTGGAGTTACATAAATATTTTTGTTATACGGTTAAACACAACCACTTTATCCTTCCTCAGCACTGCAATAAAAATAAATTTAAATAAACAGGGTTTCAAATGGATGTTTTGATTCTGCACGCTCTACGCCTTTTCTCATTCACCGGGATATGTTCTGGCTGTAAGTACTACAGGTGAGACCTTCCTATCTCCACTAGTTACACCTGGAAAACACCTCATGTTTTTCCAAATCCTTTGATTTGGAGCTACCTTTTGGTATAAGCTACAAAAATAACCACTTACTGTGAAACAGACAACTTAGACTACACCTTCTTGCTTCGTGGTTTTCTCTGGTGCACATTGCTGAACCCCTGGGAGTCCCACCGGCTGCGGGGTCAGCTCCGGCCGGGAGCCCGGCCAGGAACCCCCACGCCGCTCGCTTCAGCATCCCCGCGAGCTGGGCGCAGAGCCTCCTCCTGACGGCCTCGGCACCGTGACATTAACGGAGATGATTAGATTACGGAGAGTAAATAGGTTACTTGAGGAAATAGGATTTTTTTTTCCATTAAGGAGACATGCACAAACCGCCGCAGATTTCTGCAAGTCTATTTATTTTCAGTAACCGGCTGCAAAGCAATTTGCAAACAAATTTCAGCCCCGCGTCTGTTTGCAGGCTGTTGGCCGCCGTTTCGGCCGGGCGGTTTCGCGTTGATGCGACGTACCGCACGCTGCTCTGGTCACGCTGTCAAAGCTTCGCACTTAATCGTAATATAATATTAATACGGGCGGTTTCGTACTTGTTTAGTGAACAACGACCTCTGTAGTTTACACATGGGCACAAGTTGACTGCTTGTGTGCCACATCCCAGCACGGCGAAGGTAAAAATAGTTAACGTAAATGTTCCCCAGGCACAACTAATACAGGTTATGGACAGAGGGATAAATATTATGCTCAGCTCAAGTACACTTTGCTACCCCCGAGTTCCTCTTCTCCGACCAAATCCACCCAAATCTGACTGAAACAAAGTCGGCCGTCATTGCAACACAAACTCGTGAGGGAGGGGTCGGCTTTCCCAGCCCCTCTCCTGGAAAAAGTGGGGATTTGCACCTTCGAAAGTACCGGAATTTAAGCCGTTTCGCAGATGGCCGTGTAGCAGGGGCCAGAAAAGGGCTGGCGTTGTGCAACGTTTGCTGTAAAGTACGCTGCAGGTCTGCCTGAGGCTTGGAATTAAAACCGAAATAGTTTTAATGAATCTGACGAGTTGATTTCCATGAAAAAGGCGTTATTACCACCGCCCTTATTTTTTTATTAGGACCGTTAAGCAGCCCCTATTAAGAGATTAGAAAATACTGAGCGTTGTAGGCCTTCCTAAGCACACTGTTTAGAATATTTTGGTTTAAAATTATTTCTGTTTAAACACTCCTATTTAAAACTGACATTACCAGTATTAGACGTCCGTGTCCGTATTTCAGACCACGGGTTTGAGAAGCCCTGAGACCGTCCCCGGGGGGTATCCCCGCGGCCGTGGAAAACCCACCTTGGTTTGTAGAAAATATGCGCATTCCCTTGAAACACAGAGAAGAAAAATGGCTTCATTATTCCTTGATTTGCTAATACTTGTCATCTCCCGCAGCCCAGACCAAACCCAACAGAGCTGCCACGAACAAATAACTACCGTTTCCATAGATTAGGAGATGAATCATTCACGTTATTTTTAGCAGGTCATTAAGGGCTGGCAGCAAAATTTGCAAACTGACTTGTGGGGCTTTTGATTCGTGTTAGCATAACCTTTCAGAGAAAACATAAACTGGGATTTAGAACAAAGGAAATTGAAGGACTGGAAATAATATCTCCAAGTTTCAAAATGAGAGTGAGAGATTAAATTAAATAGACTTCATGTGAGCCTGCTACTCACTCACAGCTTTCTCGTTTAAACATAACGTAACTAAACAAACACAAGCGAGAGGTTTTCTCTAAACGATGCTAGGGTAAGGGTCTCTCTCCGTCCCTGGGCAGGGATGCTGCAGCCGCCGGGAAGAGCTGGGTCCCCGCGGGGCTCCG
>NW_010516096.1:0-2428 GCF_000687285.1 Phaethon lepturus
TCTGTGCCGGGGGCGTGGGAGAGCGAGTGTGCGCTGAGGGGCGCGCTGTGTGCGCTGGCAACAGAGGCAAGACAGGCATAGGAGCCTGTGTGTGCACAAGGGGTGCACGCGTGGAGTAACGGGATGTGTGCACAATTTATCTAGGACACGGCAGGGGAGCAGGGTATGCGCGTGCAAGAACACGGGTGGCAGCAGCGCTAGTGTGCGCTTGGTGCCTGGGAAGTGTTAGGGATGCGTGGGGGTGTCTGGGATGCCCGTGGGGAGCTCACCTGCTGCGTGGGCGTGTGCGGGAGTGTGCGTGCACACCCAGCACCACGGCACAGATGCGGGGGTACCTGGGGGCGATCTGGGAGGAAGCAAACTCCCCGTGCTGAGGGGGATCGGTGCTTGCAGAGCCTGCCGGCTGCCCCCAGTTCGGTCCCTTGTGGGGAGGAAGCATGCAGGGTGAGCTGGGCCGTTAGAGCAGCGTGGGGACACCTTCACCCACCCAGCGCCAGCGCCTGGCTCTGCGCCTGCATCCCGGTCGCCGGAGGGTCAGTGGCGGCTGCAGGCGTGTGCCCTCAGGCCCCGACGCTCTGTCCACGATAGCGCTGACAGCAACTTTCCATCAGCCGTGGCCAAGGCAGCAGCCGCCCAGCCTCGCCTCTGCTTCGCACGCCTTGTGCTTCAGCACAAGCCCATCCCGCCCTGCTGCCGCACCACTGTGCCGGTGGCTCTGCAGCTTGCTGCTGGTGGCTCATGTCTCCTTACCCACCCGGCAGTCGGCTGCTTCGCCTCTTCTAGGTGCTGAGGAGAAATCCTCGGCTTCTCGTCATTTCTGAAGGCGAGGCCCTGTGCCTGCACGTGGCTGGCGGTGAGAACGGCCGTGCTGTGCTGGCTTCGTCTACGTGGTCTTATTTTATGCTTTAGGCAAAGTTTTTCTCATGAGCATTTGTAAAGGCAGCAGAGGTTGTTCCCTGGAGGCGCTTTGATGACAAGTCCTATTTACTTCAGGTTTTTGCATGTCTTCAGCCTTTGCTTTGTGCTTTGGTTTTGCCCTGGTGCTCACAAGCACTGGGCAGATGTTGGGTGGAAAGGGGAGTGTTGGCTGGGGAGGAGGGAGCAGCTGAAACTTGATATGACAGAGCAGCATTCCTTATCTGAGGGGCTCAGCTAGCCGCTCCACTCCTGCTCGCCATATCAGCCGGGAAAATGCTACCGGTGCTTTTAAAGCTGTAGTGCAGGTGCCTTTTGATTTGTACAGTTCGAGCTATTCTCCCTTGTTAGCTAATGCTTCAGACCCAGCAGGTTCAGAAAGGTAAAAGGAATTGACTGCATTTGCTTCTTTGCCTTTCCAGAATCATCTTTGTACGTTTTCTTGCCTTTGCAAGTGCAAGTCCTGCACTACCAGGCTCTACCATCGTGTGACTAACAGGGCTGACGTGGTGCCACCCCCAGCACTCCCCCGGGGACGAGAAGGACATCGTCCCCTCCGGGGCTGTTTGTTCTCCTGGCTGTCACTGGTACACTGGGGAGGATCCTGGCATGGGCCTTGCACAGCTTCGTCATCCTTTGTGCAAATGGTTTAGCATTTTAATTCCCGGTGAGGTGCCATTTCACTACAGATCGTGGCCATGACTGATAGTGATAGGATAGAGGTCCCTGGATCCATCTTTCCATGGATCATGGGAAACACAGAAGCAAAAGGTATTTTGCTGAAGTCCATCCTTCTGCTGGCACAGGAGAGGAAAATGAGGATCTCATGCTGGGCTTTGCTGTCTCTCCTCCTAAGCAGCAGGTCCAAAATGCATCGGGGAGCAGGGGCTGTAATGCCGATGTCCATTGAGGCGCGGCAGGAAGGTTAGTGCCCGGTGCGGAGAGCTGAGCTCTCGGTGCCTCGGAGTGGCGGGTGGGTGATGTGACGGATGCAGCAGCCCGGGGGGAGCAGAGGGGCCGTTGGTCAGCGTGGTGGGTTAGCAAGGAGCTGCTGCCTCTGGCTCCGGCGCCAGCAGGGCCCGAGGAGAGAGTCCCTAAGGGGAACCTGTGCTGGGAAGGGCATGGAAGGTGGGCGGCTGGTCCTGGGGAGGTGGGCGGCCGTGGGGGTCTGCTCTGCCTGTCGCTGCCTCTGGCTGCCTGCGAACTTGTTGCAGGCAGGTCCTGTGCAGATCGAAGTCCAATGGACAGTATCCTGGGTCCACAGGTTGTAGTCGTCTGCTTGTGGGAGACTTTCCCAGGATGAGCAGGCAAAACTGTTTGCCATGCTGGAGGGAAGGCTAAAAAACACTTTAAATCACTGTTTTCTTTCCTTGTCCTTTGCCAGTGCAGAGCAAGAGTGCTCTGGTGAGCAGCAGGTCTGGGCTGCCTTTGCTGTGGGAGCTTGTGGTTGTGCCCGCAGCATTATACCAGCACAAGCTTTCAGCTCGGGTGGAAGCAGCAGCCCTGCGTTTCG
>NW_010516097.1:0-200 GCF_000687285.1 Phaethon lepturus
CAGCCAAGCCCTCCCTCCCTGTATAAAACAAGCCCCTAGGGAGCGCTAGCGACCACAAGCGTCACGACCAGGGTGGGCAAACAGGATGTGGCCCATCAGCAAGGGTGCGGCACTTTGCGCAGGAAGGGTGCTGAAGCTCTGCCAGCTCGACCAGGGAGCAACGGTATCCACTCAGCAGAAAGCCAAGGCCGCTCTAAGCT
>NW_010516097.1:383-630 GCF_000687285.1 Phaethon lepturus
GTACCTGTGGGAGGGGCGCCCAGGTAGAGGAACTCCTCTGCTTAGTGACAGAGCTCTGGGAGGCGGTGAATAGGTTGAGGAGTATCAGGGAGTCTGAGAGAGATAATTACTGGAATTGCACCCTACCTCCCCTGGGACAGGCCTGTCAGGCAGAGACAGGGCACATGATACAGAAGATTCCCAATCCTCTGTCTCCACCTGGCTGAACACAGTGAATTAAGGGATAGGGGGCAATGGCGACAAGTTC
>NW_010516098.1:0-212 GCF_000687285.1 Phaethon lepturus
GGAGTCGCTGTTGCGGAAGGCGTGTCACGTGACTCAGTCCCGTAACGCCAAGACCATGACGACCTCCCACCTGTGAGTGACCCCTGACCCCGCCCCGGCACCCACATCCCCTTTGGGGGTGGGTGAGGGTCCCCCCCCAGCACCCACATCCCCTTTGGGGGTGGCTGAGGGTCCCCCCCCAGCCCCCCTTTCTTCCTTGGGGCGCGGGTGCG
>NW_010516098.1:644-884 GCF_000687285.1 Phaethon lepturus
TTGGGGCAGGTGCCCCCCGACGCCTGCACCCCCTTTGCCCCCTCCCTGCCTCAGTTTCCCCACTCCCTCTCAAAGACTTGGGGAAGAAATTAGTGCTAGAGGTGGGGCTTAGGAGTGAGGGGTGGGGCTTGGGGATGGGTGTGGCACATGGGGGTGGGGCTTCGTGGGTGTGGCCTGCTGACGCCCCGCCCCTTTTCAGGAAGCAGTGCATCGAGCTGGAGCAGCAATTCGATTTCCTGA
>NW_010516099.1:0-24880 GCF_000687285.1 Phaethon lepturus
TTAGTGATTCTGTGATTCTGTGATATATTTCTGATAAAATATACATATACCCAGATATTTTCAGTCGTAATTTCTCAGAAAGCTCAAACCAGTGCTGAAGCCTCCCCGTGGTTCCTGCCTAAGGCTCAATGTAACTTTGAACCATGCTAGTTTGCCTCACGCTGCGCTTGGGCAAACAGCTGAAGTTGTCCGAGCCCTACCGCGCGCACACCTTCGGAGCGCCGTTGGCTCTGCAGGGGCCGCGGCGGGTTTCTCTCTGCTGCTAATGGGAGGCAGCCCCGGGCCGGGCTGGAGCCCCCAGCAGCCCCTCAGCATCGCCGTGAGCTCGTTGCCAGGCTGTTGCGAAGGGCTCTGCGAGGGCCCTTCAGGCCCTTGGAGGTACCCGCTGGCGAGAGGCAATGGGGATGGGGCTGCAGGAGCTTTTGACTCCCTTCAGCGCCAGCTCAGCACGCTGCGCACGCGTGGCCAGCGTACGCCACAGCCACGCTGTCGGAAGGGCAGGCGCCCAACCACCCCCGCAGCTTTAGACCTGAGGACGAAGGAAGGTCAGGCTGAGCCTCGGTGGGTGCAGATCATCCACTGCAGAGCCGGGTCTACGCAGGGAGGTCACAAACAGGTCTGTGCTCCCCAAGGCCACCAACTCATCCCGTGCCCTCTTTTATTTGAGAGCATGCATATAGCTGCACCGCCGTGCCCCTATTCATTGCCTGTCTATGATGATGGTACCACTCTGAAAAGGGAGGGGGGAAGAAAGAGGGGGGACCCCTCAAACAATGATTACTTTAAATAAAATAGCCCAAAGCCACCCAATCACATTTTCTGGCCACACTGAGAAAATAGTTGGTTTAGAAACCTCATCTGTGCATGTTTCTTATTGCAAGCAGAGTGGTGACCATGCCCACCAGCAAGCGAGATCCCACAGAGTTCACCCCAGCATGAGATAAAATCACAAGTGGTAACCAAGGAGAATATCCTACTTTTCTCAGAGGTGCTGGAGATTCTCCCCAGCTAAAGACAGGATATGGGAGGTCCTAATGGCATTAACCAATCTCGTGTGGCTGGTGTGTCCTACTGCTGTGCTCAGTTTTTGCTCCATTTGTGATCACAAATGAGTTTTACCTCAGGTTAGGTTGTCAAAGACTGCTTTTTTCTCCTCTCCCTCTTGTATGGCATGATCTATTTCTTAAGACAATATGCAATTAAATTCCTTTACTTGCTTGAGACACAAGAAATTGCCACTATTAAATATGCTTATTTAAAGTGTGCTTTTCAAAGAGACCGTGAATATCTGTGCAATGATGCTGAGAATGAATATTCCAGGTAAGCAAAATATTTTAATTTTGAAAGCCATGAATTAACAGCAGCAATGAACAGGAAAAAATGCATGGGTCAGAGAACATGAATGTATTGTATGCATGTAGGGTGGCTGGTATATATGATGTAGGTGTACCAGATGTAAGGCACATTTCATGTACACACTCATTTGAGCACTAATGCCTCAACAAAATTCAGGGTCAACCAAAGAAGAGAGCACAGGAGGAACGAGGATGGTGGGTAATTAGGCAAGCAACAGATTGGAGAAAAAAGGCAGAGATAAGGAAAGTGTAAGTGACCAAGATAAGACCTTTCCACTAGAGGTGTATTTACGTATAAAGCTTTGAAATAAATTAATCTGTAAGATCTTCACATTGGGTTTATATGAATAGGTAAGAATAAATCCATCTAGAAAAACTTCATTGCCACTCAACCATGATGAAAGAAGGATTAACCTTGAGGAAACAAAAAGCAGCAATGAATGGTTTTTTGAAGCAGCAATGAATCCTTTTAGCCCAAACCTAAAAGGAGACTTCCTGCCCACTGCCACATGTACACTTGTGTGATGCCTTAAAATGTTTTTGTTGGAGAAAAAAAAAACAATTTTAGAGCCAAGTAATTGCCACTCTTTTATTGGATAGTAGTTAATAAGACATCCAGGGAGAATTGGGTTGATTTAAATACCTTATTCTAAAGGGTATTCAGCAATCGTGTTCTGACTAAATGGATAATCAAATAAGTCACACTCTCCATTTAAAAATGCAGTCATTGTTAATGGACCTAATATCTGAGAGCACAGTTTTGTCACTAAATCCAGACACGGGTGAGTTAAAAGCACAGTCCCTTTGGGGGCCCACAGCATTCTGTAAGCAGCTCCAAGCACCAAAGAAGGTGAGAAAATTCTGCTTATGTTTCGGATAGTGAAACTACAGGTGGTAGATGATAGACGTGCTATCAGTTTCAAAACTTCCTGTAATTAATAACCTTATCTCTAAATTGAGTTTTATGTAGCAGTGAAGTTAATTGAAAGATCAGATTTTCCCAGTTCTTACCGTATCCTTTGTTGATTTTTTTCCCAGCAGGTTCATCTCTCTGTTGTGGTGCCCGTACCCTTCCAGTAGTGAAAGAGAACGGACTTGATCTTCAGCTAGTCCATAACAACCTTCCCCCATCGAGCTGAGTAGGACTAAACTGATTTGAAATAGGCAAGTCTATTTTTTAAGATGAGAAACCTGGACTGTCAGAATCCAGGCAACTTAGATCTCAAACAGATGTCAGAATAATTAAATATGTCTCTTTTTCCTACTCAGTCACATCTGTGAATTTCTTCTGTGAGATCAGCTCCGTCACCAGAAGGAATCAGTTGTAGTGGTTTTTGTTATTTATGTTACAACAGCACCAAGAGGCTCTTAGAGATCCCAATGTGTTAAGTGATACTAAAACCAGGGTATGGCCCATCCTGTCTGATTTAAGTTGTTTTAATAAAAGGAAAGTGTTGTCTTTAAGTTTATCTTTTTCCTCTCACAAGACACACATTCCCCCTATTTTTATCAATTCTCTTGAGTGGCACCAACCATTAGACTCAGGCCGACCTCTTAAATCCTTCTGCCAAGAGTAGAAAGGCACATCACAGACGGGGAGAGGAAATGGAGAGACAGGGCAAGCTGCGTGACTCCCAACTGTCCACTTACTTGTCTGGGATGTTTATTCTATCAGCCCCTGTCAGCAGGAGGGACCGGCTTTACGTTTTTTCTATACTTCCCAAAGAACTGAAAGGGTTTTGCTCAAGGGCCAGAGTTTTACGTAAAAAATACACACCTCCAGCTAAAAGTAGAAGTTAACTTCTAACACAACTTGCTTCAGTAATACCGTCATAGACCCTTGAGCAAGCTGACGTATCAAGATAGCTATGGGTGCAGGACCTGTCTGTGGGGCTGTGGCGGGGTGACGGAGAAGAGGAGTCATGGTAGGCTTTCGGTGGTCATGGGAAAGGCTCTCGTTTCCTTCTTCTACCACCATCCTCAGACCTCTTCTCCGTCCCCAGCCCCAGGACGCCCCGAGCCCTGTCATAGGCATTGTGTTCAGTGGTAAGGCTGAAAGCTTTTTGAATATTAGTCCGTTGCTGCAATTTTACTGCTTATTCTCAAGGGAATTTAATTTGTTAGCTTTGAAATGGGAGTGTCTCTTCAGTATGTTTTGAGCATACAGCCTTCACCTTAACTTGGTGAAGGCTGTGTAGGGTAGGCATTTGTCCCGTGACCGCTGTTAAGATCTTGGCCCTAGAAGATCTAACTTCTTTGCACATCAACAAGGTTCAAGAACTTGTTTAACAAAACTTATTTTATACTAAACGTTAGATTTAAAAGTAAGCAGATGATGTAGCAGCTGAAGTTAGCGAACTAAGATGTCACAGTCCAGAAAATTAATGCAGGAAACCAGGAATTTAACAACAAATTCTGGGTAGTTTAGGTTTTGAATAGGAACAGAAATCAACGGGATTTACAGATTGTAAACCCTTACAGAGTCTGGCTGTAGGTACAATTAGCAATTTGGCATCAGGAAACTCAGAATGCAGCAAGTTCATCAAAACAGGAGGATAAATCAGAAACTGCACAAAAAAAGACACATTTTTAAACCACAGATTCTATAGGAAATCAAATCTCTGTCCTTGAAGAAAGGGAAACACATATTTTGATCTGTTAAATCCAGGCAAGGGCAAGTTGAATCAGTCATGTCAGAAGTATAGTCAGAAGTGTAGTCATCCTATTGGAAGAACTCCAGAAAAGATATTAGCGGTTGTTCAAGCAGGCAGTAATAAAAGCAATCCAGCCTCCTCCAGGGAAAGGTAATACCACAACAATGTGATGTTTCTGGGCTAATGGAGCATTAGACTGGTGAGTGAGTTGATGTCATTGATAAAAGATAGACTGGAAACCATGATTACTCCAGTTAAATAAGTTTCCCTCTAACAGAAAGGGCATAAATCATGCCACATACCTGAAAAATAGCCTGACAGTACTCACAAGGAGATAAAATGGCAAACACACCTGTGTATAATGCAAAAATTTTAAGGATTGCATTGATAGTGATATTCCATCACCTAGTATTTTAGGTATCAAGTGTGAACCTCCAGGTCCCACCCGAAATCAATGAATTATGGACAACAAATAAAATTTCATAAAACTGCTAGTTTTGCCCACACAACTGCAGAACAAAATGCTGAATCCTGATGCTTTGGCTCCTTCAGAGACCAGTTTTGTTGTGCATTGACACCTCTAGGAGGTGAGGTCCCATAGCCCTCTTCCACACCGGGTCCGTAGCTATTAGTGATAGGTTTTCATAGTGTTGTACTTTGAAGAATCACAGTAGAATAATGAGCAAGTAAGCACCCAAGCCTGCAGCTGGACAAGCCACTTAAAAAAAAAAAAAAGGTATTATTTCAAACAAATGCATTATACTTTGTTTAATTATCCTTCCTAAAAGAACACAGAACACAAAAAGAAAGTGAGCCAGCAGGACATGAAGATAAATACAAACTAAGAGTAAAAGCACTGAAGGCAATTTGGCAACCTGAGGAGTACTGGAGAGACCGATGATAATGAATGGGAACTGTTTTTCCAGGCACTGAATACAGCTAGTGTGATTCAGATCTGGAAGCTGTATAAAGGTCTGAGTAGAAAAAAGCATTATTGAGACACTATTGAGCAGGTCCTACATAAGCCCAAGGGGTCAGAGCTTGGTGCTGTGATAACACAGCTGATTGCTTAACTGCAATGTTTTTGCAGCAATATATAAAATTAACTCTGGGAAGATGGACCTGCAACTGAACCATTTAGCAGTATTTATAGACTGGCTGGGTCCAGACCCTGTCTCAAGGGCAAAGTTGCCCCTCATGGCTCCAACTTCAAAGCGTACACATCAGCGCAGACATCCTTTGCTCCATGACTGGCACTCTTTTCCTCTGCTATGGAAATGAAACAAATCTGGACTCTGCTGTGGCAAAGGATCCCTTAATGCCCTTTCTGATCCAAAACAGTCCCTTTCCAATTTCATGGGGTCCACATTACCAAGCGTGGAAAATTTATTGGCAAAACACCTGAAAGAACTCCAGTTACTGTAAGAAAGATAACTTTCCTTTCCCAAGAGACAGACACAGACAGAGAGAACTGACAGAAGAACTACTCATATTTGGACAGAGGAAAAATATGAAGGAAAATCAAATATGACTGCCAAATAATGGAAATTGGAGAGAGTAAAGTTTTGAATTGTGCCAAGGAAAGGAGATCATGGGGGGAGTTTGGAAAGATGATAGAGATGCTGGGAGGTCTGCGTCCCAGATGACCAAGAGAGATGGGCTGAGACACAAGTCTGAACGGAGGGAGGCAACAGCCAAAGGGTTAGATCTGGAAGGTGTCAGGCTGGAAGCTCAGCCTGATTCCAATTAATGACATAAACTAAGTAGGTACAGGAAGAAAACAGAGCTGAAGTGTAGGAGAAGGGCGGATGAGTCACAGAGGAGAGGGAGATCTTAAAGAGGGGTCAGGCAAAAACTCCCGTAGGGTGGGATATCAAGAAAAAAAGCATTGGCTGCTGTGCTGAATTGGAAGACACAATATTTCTTCCTCCAAAAATGCAGTAACAGCTCTGTGCAGAGAAGTTTCAAAAGGGAGGCTGAATCAATCCAAATGGAAGCAAGGAAAGAGCTGGGCAGAGGAGCTCTGTGTAGCAGCCGTAGATGGTTCATTTAGTAGAAATATAAAGGGAAAGATGAAAAGGGGAGACACATGGAACAGGCCAGGAACTGCTCTTTTGGAACAGAGAAATTAGATACCAAAATTGTATTTATACCTTGGTATTTCTATTGCATAAATATACAATGAAAATTCTTTATGATTTTATATTATAAGAACCATTTAAAAATGAGATAACCGATACATTTCTGAATTGGTCACTTAGGAGCAGTTTCTGCATTTTGCAAGTATGAAGGCTGCAATGTAATTACATGGGTATATAAACCAAGTAGATATCATGGTCAAACAGACATAACCTATTGCAGGGAAACACAATTGAACTTGCCCCATATAATTAACAGCCAATGATCGGCTTGCTCGGCCCCTGCAGAGATGCACTTTCATTAGCCTGAGCTGGCTATTGATAGCCTCCCGTATTTCCAACATCCCCCGGAGCACGAGGCAGCCTTTCACGCGTGTCTGTATTCAGGACTGGTTGGTCAGATGGGGGAAAGGCTGCTCGGGGCCAGCCGGGGTAATGATTTTTAACAGCTGAACTACAGAAACTGAGGTGATTATATAAAATGCATTCAGTTTGTGAATCCAATTAAAACTATGTTTTAGCATCATGAGAAAGCAAAGCTTTTTTACTGCAGTTATAGAAATATGCTTATGCTAATTTTTTTTCCTCACCAGAATACAAACCAGCGTTTAAGGAATACAATTCTGCACCATCAGCAGTTTACAAATATTGTAGAAGTTGTGCAGGTTTGAAAGCTGGTCAAGAGAGAAATGAAGCAAGTCTGAGCAAGTTCCCCCACAAAACTGGGAATTGGATCAAACTTTTTATTTAATGGCACCAGGAGCTACCCACGGTCAATGGCCAGAGAGATTCTCACAACTGAAGAAGCAATTCCTTGTTTAATAATTTTAGGCTGCCCATTTACCCTGGCTCGTAGCCACAAGTTTGACAGTAAATGAGTGCAGCTTTTGTGGGAGTGCAGAAGTAGCTCCCAGTGATTGTGTGATTAGAAGTTTTTAGCATTCATCTCATAAACATGATCAGGTACTCTAATCTAGCATGTTAATGTTCTAAAAATGTGATGAAATAAGCCTTTAGTAGTCCACTAGTGCAATTATTTTTTTCTGTTGTTACTGTATGTGATATTGCATATCTTTCATGGTATCCACATGGCACCACAAAGAAAATAAATCAAACACCTTTAAAATAATTTCATTCAAAATTGCTATGAAATATCCCATTTCCTAAATGCGATAGGAATGAGTACAAATTTATCATCCAAGCCCATAGACAACCTTGGCAATCTCAATTTACATGTCTTTCTCTTCAAGTGTAAGGACAAGTGTTTCAGGATGAGAAATTCTTATTTTCAGATAGCGTGAGTGGTATACACTGGCACTGACCTTCTTTTCTTGAGGTGAAGGGGTGACTACTCTACCTATGCTGAGGAGAGAGATTATTTGAAGTACTGTTGTGCACTTTTCAGTGTTGGGACTAATTACATGATTAAAGTACATCTGAAAAGGTCCAGGTACTCGCTGTGATATTTAATTCACAATCTTTATTCATCTAATGAGATTTATGGCTCTTGCTGCCTGACTCAGCACAGCCACAGTTGCTGTACACAAGGTATTGGGTAGGTGGAAGACCCATAGCCACAATTCCTCATCTTCAGTAAGTCTCCGCTTCTTCCAGATGTCTCTTTAATGTTGGCTTTCCACAGTCACCCAAAATCTTGTATTACATCTCAGTACTTTCCAGGTCTTTCTTGTTGTGTCTTCACAGTCCCCATCAGCCTTGACAGCTTTGACCCAGTACTTACTCTACAAGACTCGGACTGCTTCCAGCCAGGGAATACAGAAAATGTTTGACAAAGCGTTGCCAAGCACTTGGTGGCTGGAAAACTGTAAGGACCCATAGGAAGGCGTGAGGAGCATGACACTTCTTTGGGAGGCTTGTTGCACGGGTTGTGCACTAAATCTGAAAACCGAAGTAGGCAAAACCCTGGTATTTATTTTTTATGCAGCTGTCTAGCTCTGGAACTTGAGGTTAGCAGAAGGACTTACTTTTCACTTGAGTGTGTGCAGTGTGCTGTGCCCTTCTGTGCCCAGGAGCCTCTGGGAGCCCTGGAGGTGGAAGCAGAGCAGATGGAAGGAATCTAACATCCGCGTGTGGGCCGTCTTCAGCTTTGTTGGACTTGGTCAAAACGGTGGCGGCAGCTCAAACCTTCCAGATCTGCCGATTTCAACCCTACTCTTTTTCCAGTGTGCTGCAGAAAACCTCAAATGATGAGAAAATCTCAATGAGTCTGCCTTCCCCAAGTAGCAAGGCTGTGCGGCTCAGACCAGTCTTGGCTGTCTCCCAGCGCAGGGCTGTGTGCCCAGCCACCGATGAATGAGCCTCTTCTGCCATATAGGCACACGACGCGCGTTTCTTTTGAAGGGAACTGCTGTGAAGTGAGGCAGTCACAGTTCCTCAGGAAGGACAGTAATCAAACCAGGTGTCCTTTGAATTTAGTAAGCTAAGATAATGCCCTCATGTTTTAAGGAGGATGTGCTATGGAGATAGATGACTTGTATGAGATGTGTGTTTCTTTAAAGAAAAGAGGAATTTTGGGACCTCAAGGAAAACCAAACTGTGTACCTCTCCCCTCTGTAGTGAGCTCATAAAAACCTTAAACCCCGCAGTTATTTCACTTTCCTACCTGTTTAGTGCCCGTTAAAAGCACTTGGCAGCCCTCTTGACAAGCACTGTGCCGACGACAATGAAGGGTCTATGGGACATAAGGGGTGCCCAAGTAGTGCCTTAATATCTCCTTCCAAATTGTGGACAATATTTAAATGACACTGAACCCATGATAGCGACAACTCAGTGAGGGGTAAACATATGCAAATGAATCCTTGGCTTGGTTTGCATTTCCCCACCCTTCTTCCTTTATATGCATATAGATTTATGTATGGAATATCAAACATACTGCTGTCTACCATATTTCCTTTGGTTGGCAGAGGGTGAGAGTGCCAGTTGCTTTGAATCCTGGTGTAGACATCTGAGCTTCCCTCGTATTTGGATAGGACTTTTTTGGGGACCTAATACAGTCAGTTCTGACTCTGGATCCTGGTATCTAGGCACTGTAGTGCTGCATGCCACCGTGTCCCAAGCACTGTGTTGAATGTCTGTCCTCTTCTGGCTTTGTTAAGTGGAAGAAAAGACTAGGTCAGCCTGGTGAGATAAGGGAATACCTAGTTATACATCTCACTAGCATTTAGGGGTTACAGAGATGGCAAAGCAGCTCATTTATACAGCCTACACAATTCAGTGTGCTCCAAGGGGAGATATTTGCAGGAGAGCGCTGCCAAAAACACATGTTTAAAAAATTTAGTAGCTTTGGGGGATAAAAATTGGACTTGAGCAGCTATAAGGATGATTAGCTCCCTAAATCTCTTCTGTGAATCCTATTAAATTAAACTTTCACAGCCTGAAGAGCTTCTGTTCTCTCCCTCGCCAACTCCCTAGATAAAGGGAATATATTGTGCTGGACAAAATATTACTCTAATAGATGGCTTCTCTCATAAGAAAAGCTGGAAAAACACTCATCAGATCCTTGAATTACATGGGATTCAGTTCTATGTGCAGACACCTTTTCTGACCTGTTTTTGAGCCAGTTTTTTCTCCCCTTCACTAACTTGCAGAGCTGTTCATGAATACTTGGTGGCTATTGACCTTCCTACACAACTTCAGAAGCAACCAAGGAGAATGTTTAGAACCACTCTATTTCCAGGTATTTCTTTGTTGTTGTCTCTTCGTGTGGAAACAAAGAAAACTAGAGCCTAAAAGTATTCTCTTTTTTGGACTTAAAAATATTGCAATTCTGTACAATGGTGCAGATGGTGAGAGATGGGGCTTGTTGGTGAGAATATCTGTTCCCTTTCACAAAAGCAGTGAATTCACTGTGACCCCATCATCCTGCCTACGTTCAGCTGAGCTATCTGGACCCGAGAGAGCCTGGAGACTGGAGACTGTCTCCAAGATGCCCCTGTGCATGCTCAGCTTGTCCTTGTAGGCAACCTGAAATCAGAGATGCAGTTTCTCCCCATCCTCCTACAACCCAGAACATGCAGTGCGTATTAACCCTCTGGCCTCTCATCAGTCTGCATCTGCAGAGACTTTCCACATTCATTTTGGTAAAAAGAATAGACATGTAAGAGTTTAGTTCTGAGATTTTAAGAGGCGCTGAAGTGCTTAGCAATGTGCATAAACAGCTACGTATGGCACAGGCCACGTCTAAGAGGACGCGGAGGGTTGGGACAGGAAGGTGGTGAACAGAACCTGGACGAGGGCCTTGTGGAGTTGAAAAATCAAGCACCTCTTGAAAAAAAGGACAGACACTTGAGAGAAAAAAAATCTCTGTTTTTCACATGGGACAGACACTTTGAAAAAAAGTCCCTTTTTAATGTAGCTATAATTTGTTTGAATGGCTATCAATCAGCTGTATTACTAATATCTGATCTTTACCGGCAGCATTTCTCACAAATAAACAGTCACGCAAAACCACACAGTTCATCTAATTGCTCCCTCAATGAGCATGTGGTCACAGTTCATGTTGAATTTTAATCTTAATTGTGGCCATTTTTTCCCGTCCTCGAAACAAGCCTGCTCCCCCGAGCGCAGTCCTGAACCCGAGCACCACGCGCTGTTTGACTGCCAGCCAAACGCCGCTGGCTCTGCGCGCCGTTTCCGTGGCACGCTGACCAGCCCATCCGAAGGGTTCAAGGAAAAGGAAGGTCAGGAGAGGGTGGCCATGGCTGCTGGTGATGTAATCCGGCGTCCTCACCGTGGCGCTGCGATTTCATCGCTGCATCTGACTCTAAAATATGCCAACCGGTACGTGGAGTCGTGGCGAATCTGCAGTGTGTTCCTGGGAGATAAAGGAACGGGGGTTTTTATTACGAGGAAGCGTCTGGATTCGCCTCATGACACGTGCATGGATAATCCATTTCTTATGGAACTGGCCACCTGCATTTTAAGGCACTGAAATAATTACCAAATGCCAGATGTGACAAAAAATGTAATCATCGTGATTTTGACCCTGTTTTTAATCTTGTGTTAGCTTTTTATTTAGTGTACACTTACAACTGATGCCAAACAATAAGGGGGTTTTATACCATCGTGACAGAATGAGTACATATTGTGCCTCCAAATCTCATAACTGTAATAAGGGATCTGATGAATAAATAAAATTTAATGTAAGCTCTGTATTAAAAGGTTGTCTCCTTTTAAGTCTCCTTGTCTGACCTATTATCTGTATCTTATATGTTCCTACTGCAAAGCAAAGGCTAGATTATATTAATTACAGTACATCTGATTTAATTAATATTTAAAAGAGCTCCAAATCTCATTTATATTATCCGAGCATATTAGAGGTCATCACTTGTATTTCCATACTTAAATCTTCGCGAAGTTTTGAACTAACTTCACACAGCTTCCCTACCAAAAAGCAGGGAAGGCTGTTGGAGGATGGTCTCCTTTGTGGGTAAGACCAACACTGACTTTCTCAGGTTTGAATTTGCACAGGTGCTGGTACGTAGGCCAACAGAAGAGTTCGAATAACGTATCTGAAGGCAATTCATTACAACCCTAAGCACCCTGTGGAACCAATGAGTCCTTAATTTTACCATCTGTTCTGTTTACAGACTGGTCATCAAATTTCTCCACTGTGTCTGGTACCACATATAGAATATCTGCCGTGATTCCTACTGGGAAGCTCTCAGATGTGAGCGATGGGTGTGTTTGTAATTAACTACAGCCTGTCTTTTTTCTAAACTCATTTTCCCAATGTTAAAGCAATGGCTGTTCAGCAGCTCATTACTACAGCTATAAGTTGGTAACATGCGCAGGTACAAACAGTGCAGTGCCATCCTCCCAGCGTTCTGCCTGAAGAATGGTCTAGGCACTTTTATCTGGAACAAACAAGCAAAGTGCTTAAACTATTTAAGCACAAATATTGTCAGCTAATTTTTTTATTTCTAAATTGCATTACCTAGAGACTTTTGGCTTAGCCGTAGTACCGAGGATGCTCATGGCATCCCTGTACTCTCAGTGAGCATACGCTGAGTAGCATGCAGAGTAGCACACGGAGCTACTCTGGGGATGTGTTGGCACTATTTAATAGGGAATGCTGCTCACATGGCCTCAGCCCTGAGGTTGCGTCTACCTGGTGCTGTTTGCCCTGCCCAGGCACTCCCAGTCTCTCCAGCAGCTCCAAGCGGTAGTTCTCCAATGTCTTCCTTTGCCCTGCCTGATCCAGTACCAACAAACCTAGCAGGTAACAAGTCAGGCTTCTTCTAGAACAATGCCAGGACCCCAAAGTGAGGAGAAGGGTTTCCTAGGGTTGGGCAAAAGAAGCTGTTTCAAGAAAAGCTTGGCTTGCCGCTGGTAAGTCTGGGCCAACATACATGCTCTGTATGTTGCTTGTGCAACTCAAGCTTGTTTAGGAACAGCGAGAGTATGAAACATGTTTGTGTGTGAGGATGACACACAGGATCAGGAGCTCTGAGGTCAAGGCTGTACTAGTAAATTCAATAGTCTCAGGGCACTGACACTCACGTGTCCATGCTCTTAGGTGATGGCACAGTTTTGACCTGGGCCAAGAAGCACTCCGACAAACAATTCACTGGCACCACTTGGAAATGAGAAGAGCCAGGGACCTTTCCCAGCAGGCAGTGGCAATGAGCCCCCCTGCTGTAAGGAGAAAGAGAATATAATGATGCCAGGCCAGCTGGTCTCTGTACCAGAGATCAGGCACATTTAATTTTTTTTTCACTTGAATATACTCTGAGAGTCTCAGTCATGCTTATTGCATCCTGACTCATTACACCTTTAACCTGTAAACCAGCAGCAGTCTTTACTCACTTGCACAGACAGTTTGCCTGAGCTTGAGCCAAAATGACAGATGTAACAGTAGGAAAACTACCTCCCTGTCAAGTGATAAATCCTTATCCAAAGAATAAAGTCCTAGGGTTTCCTAAAAAAAAAATCAGCATCTTAGGAATTCATTAAAGATTGTATTCTGGGTATTTGAGCATGGAAAATGTCAAGTCATGTGCCTGAAAAAAAAAATAGTTTGGAAAACTATATGCAAGTTAAACAAAATTTCCTAATGCAAAGTACAAGGTGACATTAATAACACAGTCACTCCATTAGTGACACATGTAAAAAGCTCTTTTGCAAAAGGAGCAGTAATGCTGCAGAGAGGAGATTCACTTTTCTTAGTTCCACCAGCAGAGCAGTGGAGACCTGATCAGCTTTCGCGGCGCTTAACCTGTCGTGCGATCAGACCGTCTCTTCTCTCCAGCAGGCTGCTGGCTGGTAATTTCTATTTGGGATGTATTAAAGCCTTAAACAATTTTCAGCAGTTTTACCTTCCTCTCGATCGCGCAGGAAACACTGCGTTCTTTCCCAGGATCTCTCTTAAAGGTCAGCTCACCAAGTGTGGCCTTTGCGAAGCTGCAGGAACGGCATGTGGGCTGCCACATCAAGTGTCTGCAGCTGGGGTTTAGCAGCTGTGAGCTGACGATCAGTGTAGAGCTCAGAAAAGGCTCCTGCCAGACTACTAGCTTGTTGGATTTTTTTTTTTTTTTTTTTTTAAACTACCTAACAGTGGCTTTTTCTGGTCTTGGCTTTTTGCTTTCTTTACATATGGCACCAAAATTCTCATTTGCTACGCAGTTGTTACTGGCAATTCCATCTTTTATGATTTACTGATGTCAGGTTCGTACACGGAAGGAGCCTTTCTGGCATACAGCTGCAGCATTTTGCAGAGATTACTGGGTCTGTCGGAAAGTATCGCTTAACAGTACGACGGTGTCACCGCTGACGTCCGAAACCTTTCCTCATGTGTTTAAAGGCCTTAATGCAGTTGGACTTTACTGGACAGCTGATTTTCAGATTCCGTTTGAAAACAGAAACTGGATGGAAAAATAAGTCGCGGTCTCGCTCGGCACCCGTGGCCGTGAGCTGCGGCTGCTTGAGGGCCAGTTGCGTGGCGTGTTCGCGTTCTCCATCACCGGTGCTGCTGCCAAAGGCCAGACCAGGAGCAGCCTGGCCACAGCCAGAAGCGACCTTCAGCGTCCGCTTCCGAGGCAGTCGGAATGGACAGTTTGCATGTTGCCCTAACCTAAGCCAGACGCTAGGCAGATCAAGCAGTGCCTTTTGCATTCCCTTCTGATTTGCACTCAATCTGTTATCTGATCTTTTACTTGTTTGGTTTGTATTTCTACTGCGTTATGGAATATCTCACAGGTATTTGGGTTCTCCAGCTGGGAGCACCTGCTTCTTTTTGTAAGGCAATTTCGATCATACTAAGGGGGTACATCGTCATCCTCAGTGTTAACTCCGGAGAGCAATAACCATGTGGCATTCTGGAATCTGCCTATTTACCCACCTGCGTATTTTGCTTTTTGTGTCTATGTTGCTTATTTATAATGCAATTTCAGTGACTGCAGTCTGGAACATACCAGTATATGGAGGTCACTGGAAAATAAGTAAATATGCACATAAAGTATTGATGAATCATTTTTCCTATGGTATTTAAAATGCTAAGCAGGAAATTAAGAGCTTGATCCAGCAAACTTCACCGTGTAGGTAGCTTCGTTGACCTCATCAGCAATGGCAAGCCTTCATGTGTGAGGGTGTCTTCCATCTTTGTGCATGACAGTGACATGAAAGTGATTTAGGGATGAATAAATTTCTCTAGGAATGTCTGAATTTCAGTGCTTAGCAGTTTAAGGAAACATAACAGTTTTATTTGTCATGTGTTTCAGTGAAGCCACATTCAGTGTATTACTGTTTAAAATAAGCTGTTGATGTTTAGTGAATGAAGGCACGTAATGGTCGAGTCACAATGCAATAGTGTTGCATGTCATATTTACAATTTATTTTCCACAGTGTAAAAAAATGTTTAGTATTTTTTAAAAGGCATAGTAGTTCTATTTTTTTCCCTTGAGCAAGATTATGGGGTTTTACCTTGGAAGATCCATGGAAACTTGGGGATTCAAAATGTCAAGAACATGAAATTTTTGTAGCTGTTACAAAAGCAGTGGAGTTAATGAATAACTTTCTCCACACAGTCCTTTTCCATCTCAAAACAAGTCCCAAGGAGTTATCTAAAAACATGTTCATAATGAAGCTCTAGGGACTGCCACATAACCCTCTGCTGTTCAGAGGAAGGTTCTTCAGCCTGATTTTTCAGGGCTCCAGTGTATCTGAGTAATATACATTGAATTCTCAGAAATCTTCTTATGATCACTAGTTATTCCATCAGGGCACTTATTCTGTTTCATATGCAAACTATTTCCTGCAAAACTTGATGGATTTTTTTAGAAGGCTTGAAGAAATACAGTCCAATGCTGTGTATATTTTCAGGGGTCTGCGGGGCAAATGTCTAGAGGATGGTCTTTGTCCATCTCGATTGGCTTCTGTATTCTAGATCCTCAAGCAGTCAAACAATTAATCCTCTATGCGCTTGAGAAAACGTTGTCTCTAGTAGCCCCTGAGCTAAGAGTTTTCTTCTATTTTTCTCCTGCAAGTGTCTGTCTGAGAGTGACTCCAGCACTCTGCAAAGCGATATTCAGAATGGAACTTGGCAAAAGCTGCTTCTAACTGGGTACGTACACTGTGGCCACTAGCATGGGATATGACTGTCACAGGCAATCCCAGAACAGAACATTATAATAATATAAAGAGAGAGAAATATTCTGGGGGCAAATGCTGAAGAGGGAATAGGTGAGAGAAGGGCGAGGTGGAAGAGCCAGGGATTATGGAACCAGTCAGGATGCCTGGCCCTTCAAAGGAGACACTAGTAAAAACCTGTATATTTGGTAAGATTTCAATTTTATTTTATGTAACACAGTTGTTGAGTCCAGAGGAAAAGAAAACTATGTGATCTTGTAGAGGAAGGCAGGGTTAAAGTCTCAATGACTGAGGCTGAAGAGTGCATTCTGCTCTTTTTTCAATTATAAAGAAGTGTTTTACTGAAAATGCTGAAACAGGAAAGGCAGCCATTTTCCAGCAAAAATCTTAGGCTAGAAATGAGGTGAAGTGCTCTTCCCTTTTAATTTTTTTTTTAATTGAAAAGATAATAACCTGATAATGAAGATATAACTCCAGACATAGCATGAACCTGACCTTAACACTTCATCTGGAGGGCCCAGGGGAAGAAATACTATGCTTGTCAATGTAAGTGGTCATTCTAATTCAAAATAAACACCAGTGCACTGCAGTCGTGTACACAGCAGTTTTAATCAATTGACTTTTTAGCTGAAAAATATTGGCCCTGATTTTACATATGAATTCTCTGGTTTTAACATAATTTGCATGATCATACTCCTTTCTTAGGGGGTCAGTCATTTCAACTTTATTACGATCTCTACCTCCTAGCTTTACCTGCTGTTAACAGCTGTAGGAGTTAATGGAGAGGTGGAGTGAGGTCTTCTATTACCTTCTCCTTCAAACAGCTGCTAGTCAGCCCTATTGTGTGTCTAATATTGTTATGTGGATACTGTTGGACTCTGAAATCGACACACCAGAGAGAATTTATCTTAGAAAATGAGGATATTTGCCATGCAGATTTCTCCATCTGAGCTATTCATCTAGCCTGCATCTAGCCAATAGAGAAAAATAAGCACTTCTGTTCATCTCATCCTAATACAGACATCTAAAATAAGTCAAATGATTGGCATCCTAAAATTGCCTAGTTTTCTCTGTTCACCATCAATGGAGATTAGCATGTGTGGTGCAGTTGTAGACATTTATACTGTAGACATTGAAGGTAGTGAGATGACTATGACCACTGCCTTGGCATTTTCAGCAGTTCTCTCTGCTTCATAACTGACAGGTTTTGCTACGGCTGAGCAGGTCCCGGCAATAAACGAAGGCAGGGCAATAAACGAAGTAACCGCTGCCTGTGTTGCAGTATCTTCTTATGAAGAGAAGAGCAGGTGTTCCCAACATCATTCAGGTAATGCAAGGTAATACTGGCAAAATAATCTTTTACAGCTTCAGAACACAATATTGCTATGGTCTGGATAACATAAAAAAGGTACTGAAGATACTCAGGACTCAGTTTTGCTGGTGCTTGAGGCTTTTGCTACAGGAAAACAGTCTAGCTGAGATTTAGACATCAATAAGACATTCAATCACAGGGATGAAGGAGCTTTAAAGACATCACCTAGTAGAGCCAAATTCCTGAGGCAAGATCATCTTTAGTGAGATCATTCTTGCTTTTACAAAGCTCCTAAATTGGGGACTTCAGATCACTAGTATCTAAGCTGATGCTTCCTTGTTGTAATTTACAGCCATTATTTCTTGTCTTTTCTACTATGGGCTTCAAAGACAGGTGAACCTCCTTTTTTTCCACCTTTTACTTAATAGACTGCTGTCACATCACACCTAGTCCCCCGTTCTCTAGGCTAAACAATCTTGTTTTGTCCTATTTTTCCATATGGCACAGTGACTCTTCTGAGCATGTCTCAGTTCTGTCCGACGGCTCCACATCCATTTGCTGTCACATCCAGAACCAGACGTGGTACTGTAAGAAGGCCTTGACAGATCTGAGTAAGGTGGAAGGACCAGCTCACACGTTCTGCAGCTTCATATTGCCGTTTATAAGTCCCAGTCTGATGTTCAATGTTCTTGCAGCAATATGACGCTGTTTGCCTGTGCTCGGGAATCATCCCGGATAATCCACAGATCCTTTCCTACAGTGCACTACTTTTTTCACATTGAATCTCCCCTTGTCAAGACTCCACTTTGAACTCAGATCTGTCCGCTGGTCAGATAGCTCCCTTCCATCTAGACCATCTCTGAATTCAGTAAGCCGTGTCGTCTCTTCTATCACTCCTCTCAACAATGCAAGTATCAAACAACACCATGCCAGGACAGGCCCCGACAAACATCTCTCAGCAGACCTCTCCATTTTGACTCTGAGTCAGTGCTAATTACCCTGAATATGCTTTTCCAGATGGTTTTGTAGCCAGGCAATAGCATTTTTATCTGAATCCTCTCCCTCAATTTGATCAGAGTCTGTTTTGAGAAACCTTAAAAAATACCTAGTATTTGACACCTACTGCCTTTTATCTGTCCACAAGATTGGTTAGTCTGCTGTGTTGAGGAGATTAGCCTGGTCTGATACAGTTTGGTCTTGACATATCTCCGGAGAAGCAGACAGGTAAGTTAACAAAAGGACTTACGTGCCACCTAATTGTCATTTCAGATATCTAAGACCCACATTGTCAAAACTCAAAGCTTCTAGTAACCTAAATTCCCTGGCTTTTACGTTTCTTCTAGGAAGTGTGTGTTTTCCCAAAAGCAGTCTGCACCCCAGTAACGTTTAGTTCTTAAATCCCAGCGGGCTTAAGACTCTAACTGAAGCTATGTGGAAAATAAATGAAGATTTAATGGGAGAGATATGAAGAAGAAGAAATTATGTCATTCATCCAGGACAGACCTTCAAGGTCTGGTTGCTGTTCAGAACAACTTCTGTATTTTCGATTAGAATGTCACTGGATGAAAAAAAAACAGATGGATATTAGGCTGAACTTAAATTTCTCTTTCTAAACTACCCTTTTAACAGAGGAATTGTGTGTACTGCAGTGTAATGATGCAGCTTGTTGTGATTAGTCACTAAAATGGTAGGAACTACAGAGGCATTAATTGTAAACTGTAATTGTTGGGGGGTTTTTTGCCCCTGAGGTAAAGCATCTGCTAAACACAAAAAGCACCGAACCACCAAGAAACAAATACTAACCTCACTGGAGCTGTAATTTCTGACTTCACTTATTTTTATAGCCTTGTTGACATTAAATGAAATGTTATATGGGTAATACTGCATTTTTCTTCAAATTTTTATTTCTGTTGTATTTATTTGCTTTCATCTGTCACAGTTAACTGTTAATCAAGAATAAAAGCATGCAAGCTTTTACACCAATGTGTAAAGCACAAAATCAAGTAGTGGTAGAGCAAATCTCAGACACTAATTCAACATGGTTTATATACCAAGCAGACTGGACCAACTAAAACTAGGCTGTTTTCCTTGTGTTTTACTCTATGAAAAATCTCAGTTTTGAGTTAGTACTGCACTAATCCTACAGCACTGGAAAGAGATTTTTCTTGTGGATAAATTTAATGGGTTATCCTCAGAGCAGTTTATGTTGAATTGGGACTTCTATAGGGATTCTCTGTATCATGCAGATTTTATGATCTTTAACACAATGTAGCTCTTCCTTAAATCCGGCCATTTACAAAATATTTCTACTCTGCCTTGCCTTCAGTTAATGTGTAAGAATTTAGCTTTGACGCTTCAGTACTTCAAATTTGGCCAACAGGTTTAGAGCTCTTCAAATGGTCACATGGACAGTGTGATGGAAACATGTACAGTGCAAGTATAAAACATCAATTCTATCAAAAACCATTAAAAAGTTGAGAGGTAGATAAACAAGGCTGACCCTGTCATTCCTGCAGCCCCTGGAAGGATTTACCTTAAGGAAAGATATTCTGCCAGTCTAAAATGATAAATATTGACTTTTACTCTGAAACCTAAAGAGTGGAGGTAAGAAACTACCACACTGAAAACTTGAGGTGCCTATAACCCATGTTGCCTAAATTTATGAGATCATTAACCCATCTTAATGATCTCCTATTACGAAGATGAGACTCAGGTAGTTTTTACATTTAGCAAATACCCAGTTAGCAGACAGTACAGACTTCTAGAAGGAACATGAGACTGTAGGAGAGCACATGGATCAGCTCTACTCCTGAATGGCAGAAAAATAGGAAGTTTATGTCTTCCTTGAAATGGTCCATATAACATCCAATGATGCCACCATATGCAGCAAAACACAAAACACTTCCTAATATATACTTTCAGTGAATGATGAAAAGATTCAAGCACCATGTACTCTGCAAAAAGAGAGGGGAAGATCAAGACCATGACTAATGCCTAGGCACCCGAAAGAGTGTGTGTGGTTGTGTGCATAAATATATTATTTTTCAGCTTGCTTCTGAAATTAATTGTGCAGTTTTTATAGCTTAGAGTTGCTTGTCATGACATATTCCACTCAGAAGGAGGGTGTATTTCAGAGAAGGATTAAGTAATGCAATCTGTAGAAATATTACAGTATCTGTAATGAATGCATTATAATACCTAAAAAGAAACTAAAATCCCCAGTTCTGCAAATACTTAGGGATGTATTTAACCTATGCCAAATCTTTATTCCTTTGGAAGAATAAGGAATGCCTCTGATGTTTCATTATACTACACATACACATATGTGTACACATGCATGTATTTATCTTAAAATGTCACTGTGTTAAGAAAAGCTTCTGAAGTATATTTGTATTGAATGTACTGTATGAACCATGTACTGAAATTATGTGGAAAAGTCTCGTGTCCTGAATATGTAGAGACTGCAAAATTGTGTTCATTACATTTTAAGAGTTGGAATTTTCTGCATAAAAACACATACAGGACAGTATCCTGGTCACAGAATCACAGAACCCATGAGGCTGGAAAAGATTTCTGGAAATCATCTGGTCCAACTGCCATACTCAAGCAGGGTCAGCCAGGGAAGGTTGCTGAGGGACATGTCCTGGCAGTTTTTAAGTATCTGCAAGGATGGAGCCTCCACAGCCTCTCTGGACAACCTGTCCCGGTCTTTGACCACCCCCACAGTAAAAAAGGGGTTTTTAATGCTTAAATGGGATTACTTGTATTTTAATGTGTGGCCATTGCTTCTCATCCTGTCACTGGGCACCACTGAGAAGAACCGGGCTCCGTCTTCCTAACTCAGCCCCCATCGGATATTTATACATATTTATAAAACTCACCCAAGCCTCTTCTTCTCCAGGCTAAAACATCCCAGCCCTCTAAGCTCCAGAGAGCGAGCCCTCTCTTAGGTCAGATGCTTCCGTCCCTTAATCATCTTTGTGGTCCTTCACTAGACTTGTTCCCGTTTGTCCACGCCTCTCTTGTACTGGAGAACCCCGCACCGGGCCTGGCACTCCAGATGCATCTCACCAATGCCGAGGAGAGGGGAAGGATCACCTCCCTCACCCTGCCGGCAACGCTCCTCCCAATGCAGCCCCCGATGCTCTTGGCCCTCTTTGCTGCAAGGGCGCCATTTCCTGGTGGAAATCCCGACAGCTCCGGCTTCTACCGCTGGAAATGGGAAAATATTTTAACACATTTCCTAACATTAAAACAATTGAAACTTGAATATTTGGAACACATTATGCAAAACACACCACCATATTTGTGACTGTAGCTTTGCAAAGAACTTTATGAGTGTCAGTTAAACCTTCACATAAGCAAAGGTTTAAGAATGGTTTTTTCAATATCTTTCTCATTGGTAATCTGTTCTAATCCACAGTTAACATTCATCAAAATATAATCAGCAAAATTAACTGTAACTTATATTGAAAATATTACTTTAAAATATATAAACCTTTCAAAGTGGGCATTTTGTTACATATCGCTTTATTTTATTTACTTTTGTGTCCTTTTAGAAGGAAAACACCTTGCTTGAAAAAGTATGAGGGAAAAAACTACAGTTTTTTGAAGTGGAAGTTCCTGGTCTTTGTAATTTAAAGATTAGCCTTTCATTAGATGATCCTGACTGCTGAGCAACCAATTTGTGTCAATCCTGTGAGAATTCTTTAAATTAAGTTTAGCTGTACATTGCTGAGAAGATTAAAGACTTTCTGGAGCTCTAAAAGAAAACACTATTGGATGAAAATTAGGACACAGTCCTTTTCATCATTTTCTTCCTGATGAAAACTGTTTTAAATTCATTTATACATAGAGGCATGCACACATGTATGTCTCTCTATCTCTATCTAATCTGTATCTATAGCTACCTATATGCACACGCAGTCAAGGCAAGGTGAACAAGCAGATTTCAGATATGGAGGCTTCAGGGTTTCAGCCTTTTCATTCACACTAGTAGGTATGTGACAAACTCCTGTGTCACTTACGTTGTAGCACGCTTTGGAGAACGTACATTGCTCACATAAAAGCTCACCACGGTGTTCACACGATGTGCAATCTTATCAGGACAGAAGGACAGAAAAGCTGTACTAGATGTAGTACAAGTGATGAACCTGATAAAGCCGGGGTTAGGCCACCTAAGACGGGATATTAAGGAAACAAAAATACAGAGAGAATGTGATGCTTAGGCAGGGTTGTTCTGCCTATGAAACAAGAATTAAACTAAGTGGTGACGATGGTAGTCTTTGGGGATGTTGTTTTGATGCTGTTCCAAATTCCTTACCACCAGTACATCATTTTGACACACCTTCTCCCCTGTACTGATATCATCAGCCAAATGCGTTAGGGTTGTGCTGGCAAGCAGTCAACTTGGCCTCACCTTTACCACCAAGCTGAGACCGTGGTTATAAGAAGTTTGAACGCCGAGATCTTCTCGCGGCGGCTTTGCAAGCACGGCAGCACGCCAGCCTCGACACAGACCTGTCCATGTTCCCCAGCTGAGGACAACAGCAGTAACAAGGAAACCACCCATTACTGACCTTGATGGCAACTAACAGCACGGATAACGGCAGCCACACAATTTTTACCACTCATCTCTTTCTCCCCTTTCCTCCCACAGTCAGACCGGGGCTGAATCCCCTTCCGTCGCTTGTCCTGTCAGGCTGATTTCAGATAAGATTTAGGAAACAGTAGAAGTTAAATCCCACACTGCTAATCTGCGACGACTAGCAGGCTAGTGAGTGTAGAAATAAACGTGCTAAAAGCCCAAGGCATCTGTCACACCTTAGTGGAAAGTATCCAATAGCTAATGCTAAGTACCTAAGACCCAAATCTCTACTGTGACTGAGAGTCTTCCATCAGATACGCTCCTTCTAAAAGAGCTTCTGAAAATATCATCAAAGAACAGTTCAATAATCTTCAGAGACCTGGAGCATATTGTCGCCTCCACAGATGTGCTGAACCCTACTGCACAGCATTTCTTCTCCTCTGAAGTAAATTAATACTTTATTTTTGTATCTGATGAATATTTTATTTAAAAGAGCAAACAAAAAGTAACATACAAATACACATTATATATTTCCCTCCAAAAATGATGCTGAAAGAACAGCAAATGCAAAGGGCAAAGTAACGATTGTGTGTGCATTATCACTGAGGTTTGAATTAAGTGATTTTTCTTTGAAATCTGTCTTTTTTTTGTGAAAGCCTTACACTGTATGATTTCAAATAGCAAAAAGTACTTAAATTAGCAAGATAGAAGAACTAAGCTCCATATCTTTCACAGACTATGGGTTACTGTGCAAGTAATTTCAGCAATTTTTTTTTCCAAAGATGGTAGAAGTGTTCTTTATTCTCCATTCAACCAGCTTGAAGTGCCAGCCTCAGGCCTGATTTTGGGGAATCTTTTCTATCTTCACACTTCCCTGTAAAGAATATAGAAAATGTTTAGCATTTCGGAAAAAAACAGGCTATTGATATTTTGAGTTGGACATCTAGTTGCTGAGATATTCGCAGTTTATTTAGGAATTTCCACGTCATTTTGTATCATCTCAGCTGCATACACTGAAATGAAGAGACTATAATTTTTTACCCACTTGTGTTTTTGGAAGAAAAGTTTCAAAGCCAGAAACCTTGGAGAGCCCTCCTCGGGAACTGCACTCATTGGCACAATGAAAAAAGAACACAACTTTTTATTTAGCACCATTTAGCTGTAAATATCATCTGAATTGATTGATTGGTAAGAATATGAAGAAACACCACAGAGATGCTGTATCATATATTCACCTTTTATACTGAATGAGGCAGGAATTCGTAGAAAAAAACACTGAGCTCATGTAAAGGTTCACATAATGCATAAAAGCAGGGTGACAAAACTAAGCTAATACAATAATTCTTAAAAGGCTTGCAACTGCAGCAAGCACTACTATCCTTTTTGCACGGCGTTGATGCAGATTTTCATATATACTTAAAGAAAACTGAAACATCTTTCCAATGTGTAGAACTGTCAGTAAACGGCGGAATTTTGTGTTCATGACACGAACATCTCACTTGGGCCAAATGAGTGACTGCAGGCATCAATAGGTATTATCACGTGTGAGAAATAGCCAATATAGGACCACAGAATTTGCTTTCTAAAAATGTTCTTTATTTTGGTTTTCTCCTTTGTTTTGCTACGGGAAGGCTGTGGCTATGTGAGTTTAAGCAACTATATGCATCTGGCTATATGCCTCCATGAAATATGGACTGGACTAGTGAGAGATAGTATTTTTGAATCAGGAGATAATCTGGGCAACTTCTGCTTCTCTGCAGTGACGCTTGAGTCACCTTGTCTTGTGGTACAAACCTGATCACCTGGTAATAGCTTACAGAGAAAACAATTTCATAGGAAAGTTAAACATTTTAATTTGTGGGACTAGATTCATGGGAAAGTCGAGATCTACTTACTGAGAGGAACAGATAATTTTATATTCACCCAACGCATGATCTGATGTGACTGCTTCTTAAACAAACCCCAGAGTAACTTAGAGCAACCTAATGTCCAGAGTTACAAGCTATGGACTGGTATCTGGAGCTCACAGTACCAGTCAGTGATCAACAGAGTGTAAGCATACTCTCATGATATCCTCTTAATTTCTCTCCTGTTCCTGTTCTTTGTCAGATGTGAATATTCTTGTTTGTACAGAAAAATCTGGCTGAGCTCCAAGCTACCTTTTTTGACAGATCTCAAGTTCTGACTCCCTCCTGTGGAGGAATATAGGAACACTATTACAGAATCAC
>NW_010516100.1:0-546 GCF_000687285.1 Phaethon lepturus
TCAAGAGCCCGGCGGTATAAAAGGGGGCAGCTGAGGCTTCAGCAAAGGGTGAATTAACACTAGGAGCTGGGCAGACTTTGGGGTCAACTAGGAAGAAAAAAAAATAATAATCATACGGTGTTAATAGGAAAAGAGCTCTGAAGCCGCGCGGCCCCGCTCCGGAGCTCACGCCGGCAGCGTACGGCGACCCTGAACTGCTTCGGAGGGAAAGTTTCCAGGCGACGGCGTGTTTATTCTCCCTTCAGCCCTTTCCTTCGGTTACTGCTGACTCACGCAGGTTGGGTGAAATACCGACGGCCGCGGAGGGCCGAGCGGCGAGGCGAGGCGGCGAAGGAAAAGCCCCGGCAGGGAGCGATGCCACGGGGCTTGGCAGTGGGTGAGGAAATCAGCCACATGCAGACAAAATGCGGTCAAGCAGCCGCCCCACACAGAGGATGTCCCTTACACTCATTAGCATTGTGTTTGTAGCAGAGCTTATCAAAAAACAGCCAACAGACATAATCTGTGGTTTACGCTTTCTTTCGTTCCCCCCCACTTCTTTTTTTT
>NW_010516101.1:0-14970 GCF_000687285.1 Phaethon lepturus
TCCCCCGCGGCGCGGAGGACAGCCCAAACCTGCTGCTGCAACGTGGAGCCCGTGCTGTCACCTGAATCAATACAGCGGCTTTTACCCTTAACAGTCTCCGCATAAAAGATAGGTAGAAAATACAAGGCGGGGGGGGGGGAGAGGGCAGCTAACTTAAATCTATGACTGACATAAACAGCAAATCAGGACGCAAATGAGAACTAGGAATTTCTCGGAGAACAAGAGCTTTCAGAACTAGTCCTAAAAATAATTTATAAAACTATACTTTTACTAATCTGAGGCATCTGGTAAAAAATGAACAGTGATCTCGGAACAAATCCAGCCATTTTTATTTTAAGAAAAGCCCACTGAGCTGAACAGCATCTACTAGCCAAAAAAAAAAAAAAGCACCTATTGGTCCACAAACTCGATCCCCATGGATTCAGGAACACACAACAGCAGCCTTACTTATTAAGCACATCAAACTGAAAATAACTGATGGAAAAGAAGTAAGGACAGGAAAGAGATGGAAGAGACACCCTAACACACACAAAAAAAAAGAATTGCGGGGACATTAGCTATTACATACTGCAAATGAACCAACTACTCATAATTATTCTGTTACACAAGCATCTTTCCTAACACAAGCAGCCAATTTCTTTATTTTTAGGAAAATAGTCACTGCCAGTAGTACCACAATTCTTCTTAACAGAAGTATTAAATATGAAGCCCAATTCTCAAAAGCAATGAAAGTAGGATGGTTTTATATGATGCTGTCTTTAATTGACTTCTTACTACCCTCAAGAGAAATATTCATCCCAATTTTTACCAACACTTTCTGCTGATACATACCTTTTCCTCATGCTAGGAGCTGAAAAGGAGAAAGTGTTCCAACTGGCTGTAGAGTTACAATCCAAGTTTAAGACGACTCACTCCTAATTTATTAGATGTACTAAACTCTGCAAGGCTCCTTCTCCAAAGATGCAGGATTTCGTCTACTCCTTAATGTTTACTTTTTGCTTTTTCATGGTGATTTAGACAAAATATAATCAGCTGAAGCCCCAGAACCCCTAGACTGTCAGGTTTTCTGATAAAATTGGCAGCTACAAACTCAGTCAGGACTGCGGCAGCTGCAGAACAAGCCCTTTGAAGTGAACATAGCTTAGACTGAAACTGCTATGAAGAAAGGAAACAGCAGAGGATTCTTCTTTTTCTTTTTTTTTTTTTAAAGCTTTTACTCAGAAATATTCACCTACTACTATGCGGATAGAAAGCAAGCCTCTTCTTTTGGTTAATTAGTAGTTGTTCTTTGTACAAGTCTCAGCCAAAGCCAAAGGAAACTTCAAAGGCCTCACTTGTCAAATGTCATGGTTTGTGCTCAACATGAAACTGGCTGGTTCTGATCTGGTTGCACTGCTATAGCTCACGCTGAGCTTTGGAGTGGATCAGTATTACGAAGTAATTGCTAAGCAATTGTGTAACAAAAGAACAAACTTCTGTTGAAAAGATTTGGCAAAGTCACAGCAGTGGGTTAGATGAAAACTTGAATAGTCTGCCAGCAGTACCATCCCAATACATGTTCATGCCTCATGTGACGGCATCTTCTTTACCATTATCTATGTAATTAGTGGTTTATTGCCTTTGTTTGTTTGTTTTTTAATGCCCTTATCTGCACATATGACACTTGCAACTTCAAAACAAACAAATCAGATCTAACATGGACTACTTAAGACTGCGTCAGAGTTGAGGTCTGCATTTCATTTGCTGGTTACGCTCCGTAACACAAATATTCTGTAGCATTCTACTGCCACCAGTGTGCAAAAGGAAGAGGAAAAAGGTGTCAGTCTAACAGTGAGGAAGTAATAAAACAAAGAGGAAGTGATTCATAAACGAGTGAAGTCAAGAGACTGTAACAAACATTAAACCAATAAAACCTCTGCAAATCATCTTTTAGGGGGGAAAAAAAAATGCAGTAACTCAAATGCAATACAGAAAAAAGACTTAAGATTCTGCATACATTGTCAGAATAAAAAAAGATCTGCACACTCAGTAACCAATGTTATACATCAAAATTTGTATTAGTGGTGTATTTTTGTGATCTATCAGATACTTCCTGATAATTCCTGCAAACCCTTAAGGGGCAAAAATTCAATTCTACATTACTTTCTTCCTCTTCACAAAGGCTTTTAAAACAATATTAGGTATGAACAAGATTAATCATTACTAATTTGGAAGGATTATTGATTTTTAATACGCTTGGTTTAGATGTGTCTCAATAATACATAAACCAGGCTGTGCTATCCCCCTCTTTCAGAGTACAATCTGGGGCGTCAACAGCAATCACATTCCCAAAAGGCACAGAACGCTTTAACTAACTCTGAGAAGGTTAAGAAAATGCACTCACATTCTTTCATTCAAGGGTCGTTCTTATACCAATTTGGGACAATCTGGGTAGTATCTATGCAAAGATAATATCATTTGTGAAGTGTTCTGACTTCTTAACACCCTCAGAAATAGATGTGTGTAACACTTACAGTATTCTTTAAATAAAACCAGAGTAACTTAATTCTTGCAGAGCAAACCCTCCAAAACTGCATTTCTAAAAAGCATTAATGTTTTTATTAAATAAATTTGTTCCAAGCTACAATTCTTAAATTTGTTGTAGCGAAACAAATCTTTGTCATACCAAGAGGTACTGACCTCAGAATTCTGTCTAAGGGATTTATTAAGCACTCCACATTACTATCTATATAGCTATACTACATTTTTCCAGCACTTTTCTACAAAGTCCATACTTTCTTCTCTATTAAAAACACACTCTCTATAAACTCTTCCGAAATGGTAACAAGAAACTGAGAACTGGAGTACTTTTTTGGAAAATTGTATCTGACTATATTACAATGAATAACTTACTGTTTTACACGAGACCACTTAAAAATGGTCATACACATTACATACGTGAGGCAGTTTCCATAAGCTGCTGCTGCTCTGTGCTTCCATTGCTAGGCATATACGATCTCAAAAACTCTCTCAAGCTAAGGGAGAACTATTTAGCTATTAAACCAGCATGTTCCCATCCCTTCCAATTTCACAGATTTAAGTTAACCAGAATTGCCATGATAATGTAACACAGTTTTCATTAAATATCAGAACACTTCACAAGGATAATATTCCTCTCTGTGCATGAGCGCCCATTTCAAAGTATTGCTTCCATGTGTCCAATTCAGTAGCGTGTCTGATACCTAAAAAAAACCCTCGCATATTGGCACGAAACTAACTTAAAAATAAAAGCTGAAAATCCCAACCAGTCATTTCCTGTTTAAGAATAGTAGTCATCCAAAACCCATTTCTCCTTTTAATTGTCTGCAAATTAGAAATCCACATAGGTTAAATTCCCATCATGGTTATTGACTGGCAAAATGTCTGTTATTTGCCAAAAGCTTTTTTATTCTTCAGAGGAAAAACAAATTTAGTGTCACTAAATACTATTCTAAACTAAGAAGTCACAAAATTAGCTTAGGATATATATGGTTAGTACTAACGCGCATGATACAGATGAAAGTACAGTATGAAAATAAAATATGAAATACAGTAAACTGCATAGGATATTTTTAATTATAAGGATCAGAGTTACTGTAATGTTTAGAACAGAATAGACTATTTCAGTTGGAAGGGACCTACAACTATCATTGAGTCCAATCGCCTGACCAATTCAGGGCTGACCAAAAGTTAAAGCATGTTGTTAAGGGCATTGTCCAAATGCATCTTAAACACTGACAGGCTTGGGGCATTGACCACCTCTCTAGGAAGCCTGTTCCAGTGCCTGACCACCCTCTTTGTAAAGAAATGCTTCCTAATGTCCTGTCTAAACCTCCTCTGACTACTTTAAAAATAATAAAACTGCTATCCGCTAACTTGTTCTTTGATTTCAGCAACAGTAAATAAGGTAGGCAATAATTTACATAAATTTATGTGTTGAAAAATATTTCATCCCTAGTATAGCCGACTATTTCAATCATGCTTTTTTTTTATCCCCTCCTAGAGAACAGTATCATGAAACATAAAAGGTGCAACAGAAATGCAAGTATAATGCTAAATAAACTCTACAGTACAAGCACATCTTCCTTTACATGTTCCCAATAGGTGGCAACAGAATACCAAAAATACAAAGTAGTTTATAATTCTTTCTTCACCCACAAAGTAACAGAAGCCCTGCTACAACTTCTATCAATGAACTTGCACCAGCAATTTTGTTCAAATTAATCGTTGCATCTCAGCAACCAAAATTCTCAGGACAGTTAATGTCAAAAGCCAGAGAATTTACAGAACAGAAACAAAGCATTTATTTAAAAGCTAATTGTTATGAAACAACTAACTGATGGCTTATACTCAGAGCTTATCTGAGGGAATAAACTACTACAAGCAGGAATTTACAGTAACAAAATGTATCTTCACATTAAAGAAGAAATGTTAAGGAAGAAAGAAAGCTTTAGGCTGGTTTTTTTGTTGTTGACATCCACACCTTGGTCTTTAGCTGTATTTATTTACAAGACTGAATAAAGGGGTGAGCATTTTTAAACAAAGTTTTCAGCTGACAAGCCACAACTTTATCAGTAGTAGCAGGTCCATACTAACTCCCTCATTCTTTGTAAAAAATGACAGGAAATTGAGAGTTCTTCTTTCCTTGATGGTTATACGACTCTTTCGTTTCTGTGGCACAGAGCTGTACAAATCAAGTCTAAATAATGACTACTTACTTGCTTTCAAAACCAGCTAAGACACTGTCCAGAGAAATTGTCTCTGTCGTAATTTCCACCTTTCTCACACTGCCAAAGAAGTCTGTTATCAGAACATTTTGTGGGTCTCGCTGGAAGAGATCAGTTCGGTGCCCGGGCGTGGAAACGCACAAACTTTTTGGACAGACCTGAAACTGTAAACCAAGATGGACAATCAAATCCTGTTCCTCATTCATCAATGGTTTCTACATACACCTTCCAAAACGAAATCGCTATAAAAAGAAAGATAAATGCCACATGTAACTTGCATGAATTTCAATACAAGCTCCACAGCTGAAAAAAAAGTTTGAACAAAAACATTAAAAGGAACAAACATCTCGATTATGCATTTCAGAAAGCCTTCATCCTCACAACTCTGCCATTTGAGTTTAGAAATGCTTCTGTGAAAGCCAACCATCAATTACATCTAATTGATTAAATGCACAAATGTGTTTCTGAATACAGATGCAGCAATGCTGCTGTAACCTTCCAAAAAGCACAAGTGGGTATAAATTCTTCCTATTTACCAAAGGGAGGCAGGCAAGAGTAAACAAGCCTTGATAAGCAGCTAATAGCTGAGGCTTCATAAAGAAGCAAAAATTCACATTTTGATTGAAAAGAAAAAAATCTTTTATTTCTAGCTTATAGCCTGCAAATTAACACAGAATTTGGATCTTCAAATAGCAGAGACGTTTTATGTACATTAAGTTCACAGACATATCCTGTAAAACCTACAAACTAGCTATACACCTTATTATTTATTTTACCGAGATATTTTGCCTACATACCAGATCCACTACATCCAGCACACATTGCAAAACCTGGAAGACAAGAATAGCACTAACAAACTGTTTTCAATGGACTCAATTCTGAATAAAGACACATTTGCAGAAAATAAGTAGACATAACACTGGCAGATTTCTTGTGGCATTTAGAATATCTGACAAGACAGCATGCCTATTAGGTAACAAGATTGTATGTACCCAGCAGGTATTCAAGGCAAAACCAATACATTTTGGAAACAATGCCTTTTTGCACAAGTCCTACCACACTTGCAGCAAAAATCTCTGGTATTTCCCTTCTAGACAAATTGCTTATTTCAAGGGATCTTGTAATGCACATAATGTAACATCTTAAATAATAATTGGTTTGGTTTTTTATTAATAATGCTACATAGCTTAAAGTGCCATGAAATGCAGCCCAAGGCCTCACTGTTTCTAGCCTCCTTGATGAGTTTGGAAAGCTGAGTTCACGACTCAATCATTAGAAGGCACTTCACAAACCAAACACACAACCCTACTAGACACAAGAGCCAGACACACAATCCTGCTAGATAGAGGCATTAGCTCTGCAGTGCTCTGGACAGTTTCGTAAGCAAATGCTGCTGTCCATTCAACTGTCTCACGGACAGCCTGCAAGACCACCTGGTAATGGTGCAGGTTATGCAAGTCTTTGTGTATTCCAGCAACACAGAACATTTAACAGAACAGATTAATGTACAGGACTATGAAGGACACTCTCCACATGGGTGCTCATCTTCCTTAAGTTCTCCAAGTGATTTTCACAAACAGGTCCATCAGTCACTGGATCTAGAGCGCATATACCCAATAACATCACGGGTCAGCTCTTAGAAGGCTGCATTCTTAGGACAAAATCACAGGTCCTAATTAGCTCAATGCAGATGCAACCTCAATTATCCCAGATTATGACTGACAAAACCTGTGAGTTTCAGTCCATACTTCCTAGCAGAAATTTGCTCAGCCTGACACAAAATGCACAGGCTTGTGTGGCTCCTTCTCTTAGGGCAAGAGAGCCCTTCATTTAAAGTTTCCCAGAGAGGAAACCTGGCTTTTCTTCACAGAGGACAGATTCTATCTCCCCATTCCTCCTTTCTGTTCCATTACACTTTCTCTTTCATACTCTTTCACACCTTTTTTTGTCTAAGCGTGTAAGCATATGGCATTAGACTGCTGGTCCAGGGAGACTTCAGCTCACTTTCAGCTTAACCTTGACTGAAGCATACAAGCACACATATGCACTGAGCTCTTTTTTAACGATTCCCAACTCTCTTCTTGGCAGAGTATCATAGAGCTGCTAAAGAGAAGACAGGGGCAGATCAAATCTTTCCATTATCCTCCCAGGGAAGTGAAAATGAACTAGACTGATCAGCATCACGCTTCCCACACAAAGCCACTTTGGTCAATGCACACAAACCCTTTTAAGTTTCAGTTTCACCAAAATGCAATCAATTTTCAACTTTGGTCCAACTAAGGGCACAAACAAAAAAACTAAGTCTCTGAAGTAAGCTATAAAAGCCAAGAAATTGTTTTAATCCCACTATTTGGTCCATAAATCTATGCTACAGTTATACTATTATATTAATATATTAAGTCTCTCTTCCAAGCCCTCAAAAGAGTGTAAGTGTCCCAAAACAACTGCATCAGCACTGAAAGTGGAAAATTGATACTGCACCTAACTACTTCTAACCTGTCCCACAATAATTTAGTACCTAAGATGTTAAGATGAATCTTGAATAACAATGTGCAATGGCACTCAGAAGATGACTTCAGTATTAAAAATCTTACCTATGCAGCATCAGTGTGAGACAAGAAAGACTGCAAAGCAGTTACACCACACCAGACCAACAGTAATAACCAAGGTCTTCCAACAAAAAAGAAAAAGCAAATGCTAGCTAAATGAGACACAGTTGTTCATATGTCAATTTTTCAAAATTTTTTAAAGTAAGATACTATTCAAATAAAGCTAAGTAATTCCCCAGAATGGGAACTTTGTTAACTTGACTTTTCTTAACAACATTTTTAGCTATTTTATGACAAATAATATCTTATTTAGAAATGTATTTGAATCTTATTTTAAAAGTTCAAATGTGTGACATTTCAATTTAGTCTTTACTTTTTTGGAATTGTGATCAAACCACAAGTCAGTCATTTGCACAGCTTTATGCTATCCCTTAGCAACACAGATGGACCAGGTGGGGAGTAGGTGGAGTGGATTATGAAAAAAGATGGTCTCATTCTTTACAGGAATGCAATACCCAAATCTTAGGTGAATGTGAAGAGAAGCTGTTCTAAGAATGGTTGGAGAAAAGTAAAAAGGTGATGCGACAGAAGTGGTGTTAACAAATACACAGTACTTCAAAAAGAGCAGACATTTGACATAGAAGATCAGATAACTAAACATTAGCTAATAATTTTAAAGCTAGTTAGTGAGCCACTTAATATGTTATCCTGAGTTTGGAAAGCGTTCATTTTAAAAAATCAGACTTGGATAAGCAGTAGGTTTTTGTTCTTAAACCAGCACAACACTAACAGTGCATTCCAGTGCCAAAGTATCCCCTATAACTGTTGGCAAATAAATGGGCTTATACCCTTACCACGGACTAACCATATGTCATTTTGGAACTCTTCAACGAAGGCCTGAAAAGCACCGACTCAAAATCAAGAGGTCACGTTTGCTGAAATATGTGCATATTATGACTCAGTACATGATCATCACAAATCATAATATATTTGGGTCTATTCTCTTCCCAGAGCAACAATAAGCAAGTTGACGTTGATAAGATGTCTTACATGACGTAAGGAATTTACCAATATGGGATAACTTCCCGCAGTTCTACCAGAGTATTTGGCATATGAGCAAAAACAAAAACGTGAAAGAGAAAGTTTAGCTATCTTCTGCAAAGAGGTCAAAAGGTAAACTACTTGTCCAGCTAACAAATTTTCTATACTTTTCACAACAGCTGGATTGGTATCTAGCTGACTAGACCAGTTATACCTCTCCCCAGATGGTGTCTTATACTGTAGAAACCACTGTTCATTTTTTATTAGGCTTTTGTTTTTTTAACATCAACTCATTTTCTGGTTTACAGAATAGTTCTAAAGATCTGTTCAAATGAACTGGACAGAAGATACTTAATCAATAAAGAACCTGCATATTCTTCTTTAACAAGATTAATTTTGAAGTTATCTGTATCCCATAATCCGAAGGTATTAAACTACAGGACAGAATTTAGAAGGCAGTAAAAGAACCTTGAATCTTAGTCACTGAATCAATTCTGTATCAACATAAAATGTGTCAAGTGTGGGCTGTTTAGAGTGAATTGTACTACACATCTAGCAGCCAGGTGGGCAGAGGGTTGCATAAAACTTTTGAGCAGCTGCTCCTTTTACAGAAAAGAAATCAAAGACAGTATGTTCTGTAAGTGGTGGCTCTTAGATCACTGACACAGCAGCATGTCAGGATTTATAGCTACAAGGCACCAAAGCATAATGTATTACTACAATGACACTAGTACTGGAACAGGTGTAAAGGGTTAACGGAGTAAATAAAATATGGTTACTTTTTATGTCATCTCAACAGTGTATACATGTAACTGTTATAGAGGCCTTTTCATAAATTTTGTCATAGATTATCTGTTTGTTGGGGTTTTTTTTTCCTCCTGCCTCATATCTGAAAGCTACAATTAGTATTTACCTAAGATATAATTAACTCCAAATACTGATGGATTTGGACATATCTTGCTCTGGAATCTAAGCAGATATACAGAGAAATCAGTCTCTGCAGGCATTTGTGAGTGAACTATTAGAATTTTAACTGTTTAATCACCTTTGCAAAACAGTACCAATGGCTGCCTTTCTACACCTGCAAAGCAGGTGCTATCCATTAAGCTGATTTTAGAAACTTCCTACTATTCTTTTTCACATGCAAATACTTCATTCTATTGAAATGAATATTTAATGAATACTTTATTCATTTTTCAATTAATAAAAAAATCTGCCTAATTTTGGTTAATTTTTTCAAACTGAGGACCTTTAAGTGTTACACTATGACTACATTTAGTAATGGCAAAAGCACCCTCCCCCCAAAGCTGCTTCCGAGAGAAACAGCAGGACAACAAAAAGCATTTGGAGAATGCTACAGACAAAATAAATTAGTTTTGAAACTGTTAAACTCATTAGCATATTCATGAATGTTGAATATTCTACTTACCAGGTCATTCATATTTGTCTGACTGGCTGGATGAATTTCTTCCAAGAACTCTAGCACATAGAATGTGTATCTGTCCATAAGATGAACACCAATCCCAAGATCAGGTTGATGCTTAAAAACACACAGCAGTTATTGGGCATTTGCAGGAGAGAACTCAGTACTTAGGAGAGGGACAAAATTTAACAGCATGTTACCAAAGCTAAGCATAAAGTTTTCTTTTTCTTAGGCAAACTTCACAAAGAAAATGACTAGCCACAGAGAAACATACTGTTGACAAGATGAATAATACAGATTATCTTCATTTTTCTAGATTATATCCTGGTAATCTCCAGGTTTGCCAAAAAGCAGGGAACCCCTTCTTCTTAATGGTACAGTACAGATCTGTGAGCTGCCCCAAGCTTCTTAGGACTTGGAAAACAGGGCTAGGAGAGACAGCTTAGTTTACAGCACCGTGCGGGCTCAGGTAATCCTGATCTGCTGATTTTGGTCTGGCTAGGATGTCTCTCCTATCACTCCTTCTGTAATTCAGCTGTAATATAATGACAGCAGGTGAAAAGTAGTGTGGTGGGGTTTGTTTTTTTTTTTTATATGAAGTATAAGAAGTCCTAGATTGAATATTCTCCATACATATCTCTCAGTAGTCTTCCCACAAAATTTCTTCCTATCCTAGGCAATGCATAAATTGGCAGGCAAGCACAGAAATCCATTGTTAGCCTGATTCTTTGGGACAGCACAAAAACAAGCAGGAAAAGTACACTTATAAGTTTTGTCAAAACTACACTTTGTAACTAAATACCTCACATATTCAGCAATTAGAAGGAAAATTTTTAGTTAAAAGTCAATAGGACCTGTGCTTTTAACTCAGGCATTCTAAAAACTGTCTTCAGGATCACAAAAATCTACTTACTGATAAAGAATCTTCTCCAACTTGGCTGCTAGCCAAGGCCATTATATTAGGTGAATAAAATCGTTCATACATTGATGCTCCTTGACAAGTATCAATAATAAACAACAATTCATTGTATCTGAAAGAAACAAAACAGCCTCCTTACCAATTTCTCTTCAATTGAAACAAAATATACATTGCTTTTTAGTTACCAGGACAGCTTCTAGAAGCCGAAGGAACAGAAGAGGTTACGCTGATTGATTGTACAATGCAAGTTTAGTCAAAGCAATACATTTGAGCATCTGTAACTGCAGGAAGCTGAAAACAAAAATTAAAAACCTTCTTTCTGAATGCAAACTTGCATGAATTTTATAGACAACAGGTAGTATCACTGATGAAGGTAAACAAGGCCTCCTGGTAAGACTTCATGCACATTTGTGAAATACACTATTTAACCTCTAAATGCTTTTTTTCTTACCTTCTTTTCTGCCACATTTGTTCAAAGGCATCAGCAAGTTCCACGTTTGTGATTTCTTCAGAATCTTGAAACTTTAGGAAACCATTCCCACCATGGCCTGACAGAAAAGTCGGAAGTTAGGTAAGCATGTAGGTTAAAGGAAGATACTCAGCTCGGTTGACCATTTTTCTAAAAAAAGGCAAACACAATTCTCTTTCTCCAAACAGATTCCAGCAGAAGAAAATATTAGTATAGTAAGAATAGTACACATACATCATTTAAACTGGAAACGATAATTTACAAGTACTGCCTTCGAGGTTTTTTCTTAATTAGTGTGACATACTAAAAAAAGAAAAAAAAATCCTTTTGTTGATCCTTATGTTTGTGTGGACTCCTGATGGGATTTCAGGCTTTCAAACAGGCCTATCCAACTGAACAACAAACATCAGTATATTGTATACAGAAACCTGTAATTACCTGTCATATATATTAGAATATTGCTTCTGTCATCAGAAAGCAGACGTTTAGATCGTGGTGTGCTTGGTGGGATTCTTCCTGTTAATACACGCAAGAAATTTTCAACAGTAACCTATGAATAGAAGCATGAAGTAATTTTCTAAAGAGAAAAATATTGATTAACAACTCTGGGTTGGGTTACATAAATTAAATAATGGAACACTAAAATATGCAGTCTATCTAACCAGGAGTAATATTGCATGGTATAAACTGCATAAACAGACTTTTTCTGTTTAAGGTTTTACTGCAGGTTCACAATTATATGATACCTTTTACTTCATCCCACTAACATCAGCCTGTTGCTGTATTACATCAAATAAATCTACTACCATTATAATTTCTAAATACATTTTCATTGATCTGAAAACCTGTCAGCATATAGCTTTATTCTGCCAAAGCTGCTTACGTACTCACAAAATGCTCCAACATTAGTGTGTGTTACAAAGGAAAAGTAAAAGTTTAAATTCTCTCTGCAACTCAGGAAAGGAAAAACAGATTAATTTTGGTTCCATAAGTCTGAGTGATCAGCCAAGACCCATCTGATGGTTATTGTAAAACATCCTATAAAACATCACCTCCCCATCATGCAGATGTACACAGCTCAAATGCTAGCAACAAATTCATACACAGGAAAATATATGATAAAAAGAACGTATCTCTGTTTCAGTGCTTTATCTTCACTTCACTATACAAAGCTTCAGAGAAATAAAATATCTACTACAAACTTAAATATGCTCATAGAAACCTCCAGTAACAATTACATAGCACTATTCAATTGGACATCAATTGCATGGTTTAAGATCAACTGTTAAAGACACTGTCTGAAGGAATACTACACAAAAATTGAAAGGTGACAGAATGCAGATTTCTATATAGTAATTACTTTACAGTAACGATTAGGTATGGCTTTTGATTTATTTTAATAAAAGCATATGCTTAAGATTAGAAATTTAAGTGTGTCTCCCTAATAAACATTTCACTTACACTCTAGAAGTTTCACAGTGGTGGTGTTTGCAAGATGAGACTCTGACCAGCCATTTCCAAAGAGAAATTTCAGTAATGTGTGTGTATTCCTAACACATACAAGGAGTTCCATGCACTCTTTTGGAGATTCCATTATTTAAAATAGCCAATACACAACATGTTTCTAGTATAACAAATTTCAAATACAAAACCAAGTATCAAAGGAAGGAGAGGTGTGTGTTTTAAACCTATCAGTTGATAATAAAAGCCCAGCCCAAAACCAGTAATGTGAATAGAATGGCTTCCTTGGACTCCAAGATGTTGTATAAATCTTTGAATCAACACTAAAAACAAAGATCCAGTGATTTAATTAAAGCACGGTCACCTCATAGCTTCTGTAATCCACTTCCACATCATCTCCATAGACATTTAGTTCCATGTTTTTATGACTAAACACGGTAGCTGGTCTGGGATTTCTGGGATTACATGCCATATCATCTGCTAACATCAGGACAATGTGACTGTGGAAAATAAGATGAAAATATTTCAGCTATTCTACTTTCACATAATAGTCAAACAGAAATTACAACAACACATGATTACAACAACAGCTTATAGCATTAAGAAGAATCCTGGAATTGTAAGTGAAACTTTGCTGAGTTATACCCTATTTCCTTATGTACATCCTCACTATTATAAAGACACCACACATGGAAATGCAGCTAGCTGTTATTTATCAACAGGATTAAGTTAGGCCAAAGATGAACATGAGAGTAGTCATTAGCAATTTTATGATACAGACTTGCCAGGACCTAGGCTGGCAGAACTCTTTATAAAAAATCTGGAGATATTTATGGGGCACTAAATCATTTCATGAAGTTCCACTGAAGAAATCCCAGCCTGTTTGCACCCTCTCAGACAGATCAATAAAAACATTATGATAATTTTAATTAAATTTGAGGAGCTTTTGAACATTTCTCAAACTGTTATACTACACCATTATACAATTGTCGAGGTCAACTGCATGAGGTTTAACAAGGCCAAGTGCCAGGTCCTGCACTGCGGTCACAACCACCCCATGCAACAGTACAGGCTTGGGGAGGAGCGGCTGGAGAACTGCCCAGAAGAAAAGGACCTGGGGGTGCTGGCTGACAGCCAGCTGAATAAGAGCCATCAGTGTGCCCAGGTGGCCAAGAAGGCCAACAGCATCCTGGCCTGTATCAGAAATAGTGTGGCCAGCGGGAATAGGGAAGTGGTTGTCCCCCTGTACTCGGCACTGGTGAGGCCGCACCTCGAATGCTGTGTTCGGTTTTGGGCCCCTCACTAGAAGGAGGGCACTGAGTTGCTGGAGCGTGTCCAGAGAAGGGCAACAACGCTGGCGAGGGGTTGGGAGCACAAGTCTTATGGGGAGCGGCTGAGGGAACTGGGGTTGTTTAGTCTGGAGAAGAGGAGGCTGAGGGGAGACCTTATCACTCTCTACAACTACCTCAAAGGGAGTTGTGGTGAGGTGGGTGTTGGTCTCTTCTCCCAAGTAACTAGCAATAGGACGAGAGGAAATGGCCTCAAGTTGCACAAGGGGAGGTTTAGACCAGATACTAGGAAAAATTTCTTTACTGAGAGAGTGGTCAAACATTGGAACAGGCTGCCCAGGGAGGTGGTGGAGTCACCATCACTAGAAGTATTCAAAAGCATTCAAAAAAACATGTGGATGTGGCACTTCGGGACATGGTTTAGGGGGCATGGTGGTGTTGGATTGATGGTTGGACTTGATGATCTTAAAGTCTTTTCTAACCTCAATAATTCTGTGATCTGATACACCACTGTATGATTATCTGTTTTAATGGAATTTTCCTGAAAAACACAAGTAAGCTGACACCAGACATTTTGTCTTCTTCATAGGACCAAGAAAAAAACAAACCACAGCACATTATAAAGCTGTTCCAAATAGCATGCAGCCAAAGATTCACCTGGCAGGGTCAGGTTTGAATCAAAATACAAAATAACAAGTAGCCACTGGAGACTGTTAGCACTAGGAGGAATGTGCCAGAAGTGTCTGGAACAAGGTGAAGTCAGTTCTTTCCTTGGATAACCCTGTCTTGGATATAATTCCTCCTAGACTGTGATCTTTGTGTTCTCCCAAACACCACTTACAAAAGGAAAGCTCTGCATCCTGCAGAGAACTCTGCTAATTCAGACTCTCACGCACACGGTTATAAATGAAGCTGTGGGCTGCTATTTAAACACCATTCCTGTGCTTGTCATTGTGCACCTGTATATCTCTACGAGCACTTTAAGAGTAAAGTTATTCTTTATTATGTGCTGATACACTTCACACTGCACAAAGGAAAAAAAAAAAACGGGGGGGGGGGGGGGGGGGGGGGGGG